>NW_028246455.1:0-175430 GCF_964263255.1 Lissotriton vulgaris | reverse complement strand
GTTCTCAAAAAGGGTTTCTTCACCCCGGGAAGTGAAATAAATACCATTTGGAGGCATTTAATGTTCAAGCAAAAACGGCTGATTTTCGACAAAAGAGATAACACCCCCCCATTACGTCATGCTTCAGAAATGTGGAAAATGGTCCGTTTTCAAATGTTTTATTTTTGAACGTCAGTTCACATTTGTAGGTGGATCATCAGTGTTAGAGCTAAAATTAGCATGTTTAAAGTGATTTTCATACTTCCAGGGGCTCGGGAAGTTAATTAAATACCATTTGGAGGCATTTAATGTTCGAGCAAAAACGGCTGATTTTCGACAAAAGAGATAACACCCCCCCCATTACGTCATGCTTCAGAAATGTGGAAAATGGTCCGTTTTCAAATGTTTTATTTTTGAACGTCAGTTCACATTTGTAGGTGGATCATCAGTGTTAGAGCTAAAATTAGCATGTTTAAAGTGATTTTCATGCTTCCAGGGGCTCGGGAAGTTAATTAAATACCATTTGGAGGCATTTAATGTTCGAGCAAAAACGGCTGATTTTCGACAAAAGAGATAACACCCCCCCATTACGTCATGCTTCAGAAATGTGGAAAATGGTCCGTTTTCAAATGTTTTATTTTTGAACGTCAGTTCACATTTGTAGGAGGATCATCAGTGTTAGAGCTAAAATTAGCATGTTTAAAGTGATTTTCATGCTTCCAGGGGCTCGGGAAGTTAATTAAATACCATTTGGAGGCATTTAATGTTCGAGCAAAAACGGCTGATTTTCGACAAAAGAGATAACACCCCCTCATTACGTCATGCTTCAGAAATGTGGAAAATGGTCCGTTTTCAAATGTTTTATTTTTGAACGTCAGTTCACATTTGTAGGTGGATCATCAGTGTTAGAGCTAAAATTAGCATGTTTAAAGTGATTTTCATGCTTCCAGGGCTCGGGAAGTTAATTAAATACCATTTGGAGGCATTTAATGTTCGAGCAAAAACGGCTGATTTTTGACAAAAGAGATAACACCCCCCCATTACGTCATGCTTCAGAAATGTGGAAAATGGTCCGTTTTCAAGTGTTTTATTTTTGAACGTCAGTTCACATTTGTAGGTGGATCATCAGTGTTAGAGCTAAAATTAGCATGTTTAAAGTGATTTTCATGCTTCCAGGGGCCCAAAACACAAGATTAATGGAATGGTTAAAAGTGCATGAAAATGGCCAATTTACTCACTCTGAGTTCTCAAAAAGGGTTTCTTCACCCCGGGAAGTGAAATAAATACCATTTGGAGGCATTTAATGTTCAAGCAAAAACGGCTGATTTTCGACAAAAGAGATAACACCCCCCCATTACGTCATGCTTCAGAAATGTGGAAAATGGTCCGTTTTCAAATGTTTTATTTTTGAACGTCAGTTCACATTTGTAGGTGGATCATCAGTGTTAGAGCTAAAATTAGCATGTTTAAAGTGATTTTCATACTTCCAGGGGCTCGGGAAGTTAATTAAATACCATTTGGAGGCGTTTAATGTTCGAGCAAAAACGGCTGATTTTCGACAAAAGAGATAACACCCCCCCCATTACGTCATGCTTCAGAAATGTGGAAAATGGTCCGTTTTCAAATGTTTTATTTTTGAACGTCAGTTCACATTTGTAGGTGGATCATCAGTGTTAGAGCTAAAATTAGCATGTTTAAAGTGATTTTCATGCTTCCAGGGGCTCGGGAAGTTAATTAAATACCATTTGGAGGCATTTAATGTTCGAGCAAAAACGGCTGATTTTCGACAAAAGAGATAACACCCCCCCATTACGTCATGCTTCAGAAATGTGGAAAATGGTCCGTTTTCAAATGTTTTATTTTTGAACGTCAGTTCACATTTGTAGGAGGATCATCAGTGTTAGAGCTAAAATTAGCATGTTTAAAGTGATTTTCATGCTTCCAGGGGCTCGGGAAGTTAATTAAATACCATTTGGAGGCATTTAATGTTCGAGCAAAAACGGCTGATTTTCGACAAAAGAGATAACACCCCCTCATTACGTCATGCTTCAGAAATGTGGAAAATGGTCCGTTTTCAAATGTTTTATTTTTGAACGTCAGTTCACATTTGTAGGTGGATCATCAGTGTTAGAGCTAAAATTAGCATGTTTAAAGTGATTTTCATGCTTCCAGGGGCTCGGGAAGTTAATTAAATACCATTTGGAGGCATTTAATGTTCGAGCAAAAACGGCTGATTTTTGACAAAAAAGATAACACCCCCCCATTACGTCATGCTTCAGAAATGTGGAAAATGGTCCGTTTTCAAGTGTTTTATTTTTGAACGTCAGTTCACATTTGCAGGTGGATCATCAGTGTTAGAGCTAAAATTAGCATGTTTAAAGTGATTTTCATGCTTCCAGGGGCCCAAAACACAAGATTAATGGAATGGTTAAAAGTGCATGAAAATGGCCAATTTACTCACTCTGAGTTCTCAAAAAGGGTTTCTTCACCCCGGGAAGTGAAATAAATACCATTTGGAGGCATTTAATGTTCAAGCAAAAACGGCTGATTTTCGACAAAAGAGATAACACCCCCCCCATTACGTCATGCTTCAGAAATGTGGAAAATGGTCCGTTTTCAAATGTTTTATTTTTGAACGTCAGTTCACATTTGTAGGTGGATCATCAGTGTTAGAGCTAAAATTAGCATGTTTAAAGTGATTTTCATACTTCCAGGGGCTCGGGAAGTTAATTAAATACCATTTGGAGGCATTTAATGTTCGAGCAAAAACGGCTGATTTTCGACAAAAGAGATAACACCCCCCCCATTACGTCATGCTTCAGAAATGTGGAAAATGGTCCGTTTTCAAATGTTTTATTTTTGAACGTCAGTTCACATTTGTAGGTGGATCATCAGTGTTAGAGCTAAAATTAGCATGTTTAAAGTGATTTTCATGCTTCCAGGGGCTCGGGAAGTTAATTAAATACCATTTGGAGGCATTTAATGTTCGAGCAAAAACGGCTGATTTTCGACAAAAGAGATAACACCCCCCCATTACGTCATGCTTCAGAAATGTGGAAAATGGTCCGTTTTCAAATGTTTTATTTTTGAACGTCAGTTCACATTTGTAGGAGGATCATCAGTGTTAGAGCTAAAATTAGCATGTTTAAAGTGATTTTCATGCTTCCAGGGGCTCGGGAAGTTAATTAAATACCATTTGGAGGCATTTAATGTTCGAGCAAAAACGGCTGATTTTCGACAAAAGAGATAACACCCCCTCATTACGTCATGCTTCAAAAATGTGGAAAATGGTCCGTTTTCAAATGTTTTATTTTTGAACGTCAGTTCACATTTGTAGGTGGATCATCAGTGTTAGAGCTAAAATTAGCATGTTTAAAGTGATTTTCATGCTTCCAGGGGCTCGGGAAGTTAATTAAATACCATTTGGAGGCATTTAATGTTCGAGCAAAAACGGCTGATTTTTGACAAAAGAGATAACACCCCCCCCATTACGTCATGCTTCAGAAATGTGGAAAATGGTCCGTTTTCAAGTGTTTTATTTTTGAACGTCAGTTCACATTTGCAGGTGGATCATCAGTGTTAGAGCTAAAATTAGTGTGTTTAAAGTGATTTTCATGCTTCCAGGGGCCCAAAACACAAGATTAATGGAATGGTTAAAAGTGCATGAAAATGGCCAATTTACTCACTCTGAGTTCTCAAAAAGGGTTTCTTCACCCCGGGAAGTGAAATAAATACCATTTGGAGGCATTTAATGTTCGAGCAAAAACGGCTGATTTTCGACAAAAGAGATAACACCCCCCCATTACGTCATGCTTCAGAAATGTGGAAAATGGTCCGTTTTCAAATGTTTTATTTTTGAACGTCAGTTCACATTTGTAGGTGGATCATCAGTGTTAGAGCTAAAATTAGCATGTTTAAAGTGATTTTCATGCTTCCAGGGGCTCGGGAAGTTAATTAAATACCATTTGGAGGCATTTAATGTTCGAGCAAAAACGGCTGATTTTCGACAAAAGAGATAACACCCCCCCATTACGTCATGCTTCAGAAATGTGGAAAATGGTCCGTTTTCAAATGTTTTATTTTTGAACGTCAGTTCACATTTGTAGGTGGATCATCAGTGTTAGAGCTAAAATTAGCATGTTTAAAGTGATTTTCATGCTTCCAGGGGCCCAAAACACAAGATTTATGGAATGGTTAAAAGTGCATGAAAATGGCCAATTTACTCACTCTGAGTTCTCAAAAAGGGTTTCTTCACCCCGGGAAGTTAATTAAATACCATTTGGAAGCATTTAATGTTCGAGCAAAAACGGCTGATTTTCGACAAAAGAGATAACACCCCCCCATTACGTCATGCTTCAGAAATGTGGAAAATGGTCCGTTTTAAAATGTTTTATTTTTGAACGTCAGTTCACATTTGTAGGTGGATCATCAGTGTTAGAGCTAAAATTAGCATGTTTAAAGTGATTTTCATGCTTCCAGGGGCTCGGGAAGTTAATTAAATACCATTTGGAGGCATTTAATGTTCGAGCAAAAACAGCTGATTTTCGACAAAAGAGATAACACCCCCCCATTACGTCATGCTTCAGAAATGTGGAAAATGGTCCGTTTTCAAATGTTTTATTTTTGAACGTCAGTTCACATTTGTAGGTGGATCATCAGTGTTAGAGCTAAAATTAGCATGTTTAAAGTGATTTTCATGCTTCCAGGGGCCCAAAACACAAGATTTATGGAATGGTTAAAAGTGCATGAAAATGGCCAATTTACTCACTCTGAGTTCTCAAAAAGGGTTTCTTCACCCCGGGAAGTTAATTAAATACCATTTGGAGGCATTTAATGTTCGAGCAAAAACGGCTGATTTTCGACAAAAGAGATAACACCCCCCCATTACGTCATGCTTCAGAAATGTGGAAAATGGTCCGTTTTCAAATGTTTTATTTTTGAACGTCAGTTCACATTTGTAGGTGGATCATCAGTGTTAGAGCTAAAATTAGCATGTTTAAAGTGATTTTCATGCTTCCAGGGGCTCGGGAAGTTAATTAAATACCATTTGGAGGCATTTAATGTTCGAGCAAAAACGGCTGATTTTCGACAAAAGAGATAACACCCCCCCATTACGTCATGCTTCAGAAATGTGGAAAATGGTCAGTTTTCAAATGTTTTATTTTTGAACGTCAGTTCACATTTGTAGGTGGATCATCAGTGTTAGAGCTAAAATTAGCATGTTTAAAGTGATTTTCATGCTTCCAGGGGCTCGGGAAGTTAATTAAATACCATTTGGAGGCATTTAATGTTCGAGCAAAAACGGCTGATTTTCGACAAAAGAGATAACACCCCCCCATTACGTCATGCTTCAGAAATGTGGAAAATGGTCCGTTTTCAAGTGTTTTATTTTTGAACGTCAGTTCACATTTGTAGGTGGATCATCAGTGTTAGAGCTAAAATTAGCATGTTTAAAGTGATTTTCATGCTTCCAGGGGCCCAAAACACAAGATTAATGGAATGGTTAAAAGTGCATGAAAATGGCCAATTTACTCACTCTGAGTTCTCAAAAAGGGTTTCTTCACCCCGGGAAGTGAAAAAAATACCATTTGGAGGCATTTAATGTTCGAGCAAAAACGGCTGATTTTCGACAAAAGAGATAACACCCCCCCATTACGTCATGCTTCAGAAATGTGGAAAATGGTCCGTTTTCAAATGTTTTATTTTTGAACGTCAGTTCACATTTGTAGGTGGATCATCAGTGTTAGAGCTAAAATTAGCATGTTTAAAGTGATTTTCATGCTTCCAGGGGCTCGGGAAGTTAATTAAATACCATTTGGAGGCATTTAATGTTCGAGCAAAAACGGCTGATTTTCGACAAAAGAGATAACACCCCCCCCATTACGTCATGCTTCAGAAATGTGGAAAATGGTCCGTTTTCAAATGTTTTATTTTTGAACGTCAGTTCACATTTGTAGGTGGATCATCAGTGTTAGAGCTAAAATTAGCATGTTTAAAGTGATTTTCATGCTTCCAGGGGCTCGGGAAGTTAATTAAATACCATTTGGAGGCATTTAATGTTCGAGCAAAAACGGCTGATTTTCGACAAAAGAGATAACACCCCCCCATTACGTCATGCTTCAGAAATGTGGAAAATGGTCCGTTTTCAAATGTTTTATTTTTGAACGTCAGTTCACATTTGTAGGAGGATCATCAGTGTTAGAGCTAAAATTAGCATGTTTAAAGTGATTTTCATGCTTCCAGGGGCTCGGGAAGTTAATTAAATACCATTTGGAGGCATTTAATGTTCGAGCAAAAACGGCTGATTTTCGACAAAAGAGATAACACCCCCTCATTACGTCATGCTTCAGAAATGTGGAAAATGGTCCGTTTTCAAATGTTTTATTTTTGAACGTCAGTTCACATTTGTAGGTGGATCATCAGTGTTAGAGCTAAAATTAGCATGTTTAAAGTGATTTTCATGCTTCCAGGGGCTCGGGAAGTTAATTAAATACCATTTGGAGGCATTTAATGTTCGAGCAAAAACGGCTGATTTTTGACAAAAGAGATAACACCCCCCCATTACGTCATGCTTCAGAAATGTGGAAAATGGTCCGTTTTCAAGTGTTTTATTTTTGAACGTCAGTTCACATTTGTAGGTGGATCATCAGTGTTAGAGCTAAAATTAGCATGTTTAAAGTGATTTTCATGCTTCCAGGGGCCCAAAACACAAGATTAATGGAATGGTTAAAAGTGCATGAAAATGGCCAATTTACTCACTCTGAGTTCTCAAAAAGGGTTTCTTCACCCCGGGAAGTGAAATAAATACCATTTGGAGGCATTTAATGTTCAAGCAAAAACGGCTGATTTTCGACAAAAGAGATAACACCCCCCCATTACGTCATGCTTCAGAAATGTGGAAAATGGTCCGTTTTCAAATGTTTTATTTTTGAACGTCAGTTCACATTTGTAGGTGGATCATCAGTGTTAGAGCTAAAATTAGCATGTTTAAAGTGATTTTCATACTTCCAGGGGCTCGGGAAGTTAATTAAATACCATTTGGAGGCGTTTAATGTTCGAGCAAAAACGGCTGATTTTCGACAAAAGAGATAACACCCCCCCCATTACGTCATGCTTCAGAAATGTGGAAAATGGTCCGTTTTCAAATGTTTTATTTTTGAACGTCAGTTCACATTTGTAGGTGGATCATCAGTGTTAGAGCTAAAATTAGCATGTTTAAAGTGATTTTCATGCTTCCAGGGGCTCGGGAAGTTAATTAAATACCATTTGGAGGCATTTAATGTTCGAGCAAAAACGGCTGATTTTCGACAAAAGAGATAACACCCCCTCATTACGTCATGCTTCAGAAATGTGGAAAATGGTCCGTTTTCAAATGTTTTATTTTTGAACGTCAGTTCACATTTGTAGGTGGATCATCAGTGTTAGAGCTAAAATTAGCATGTTTAAAGTGATTTTCATGCTTCCAGGGGCTCGGGAAGTTAATTAAATACCATTTGGAGGCATTTAATGTTCGAGCAAAAACGGCTGATTTTTGACAAAAAAGATAACACCCCCCCATTACGTCATGCTTCAGAAATGTGGAAAATGGTCCGTTTTCAAGTGTTTTATTTTTGAACGTCAGTTCACATTTGCAGGTGGATCATCAGTGTTAGAGCTAAAATTAGCATGTTTAAAGTGATTTTCATGCTTCCAGGGGCCCAAAACACAAGATTAATGGAATGGTTAAAAGTGCATGAAAATGGCCAATTTACTCACTCTGAGTTCTCAAAAAGGGTTTCTTCACCCCGGGAAGTGAAATAAATACCATTTGGAGGCATTTAATGTTCAAGCAAAAACGGCTGATTTTCGACAAAAGAGATAACACCCCCCCCATTACGTCATGCTTCAGAAATGTGGAAAATGGTCCGTTTTCAAATGTTTTATTTTTGAACGTCAGTTCACATTTGTAGGTGGATCATCAGTGTTAGAGCTAAAATTAGCATGTTTAAAGTGATTTTCATACTTCCAGGGGCTCGGGAAGTTAATTAAATACCATTTGGAGGCATTTAATGTTCGAGCAAAAACGGCTGATTTTCGACAAAAGAGATAACACCCCCCCCATTACGTCATGCTTCAGAAATGTGGAAAATGGTCCGTTTTCAAATGTTTTATTTTTGAACGTCAGTTCACATTTGTAGGTGGATCATCAGTGTTAGAGCTAAAATTAGCATGTTTAAAGTGATTTTCATGCTTCCAGGGGCTCGGGAAGTTAATTAAATACCATTTGGAGGCATTTAATGTTCGAGCAAAAACGGCTGATTTTCGACAAAAGAGATAACACCCCCCCATTACGTCATGCTTCAGAAATGTGGAAAATGGTCCGTTTTCAAATGTTTTATTTTTGAACGTCAGTTCACATTTGTAGGAGGATCATCAGTGTTAGAGCTAAAATTAGCATGTTTAAAGTGATTTTCATGCTTCCAGGGGCTCGGGAAGTTAATTAAATACCATTTGGAGGCATTTAATGTTCGAGCAAAAACGGCTGATTTTCGACAAAAGAGATAACACCCCCTCATTACGTCATGCTTCAAAAATGTGGAAAATGGTCCGTTTTCAAATGTTTTATTTTTGAACGTCAGTTCACATTTGTAGGTGGATCATCAGTGTTAGAGCTAAAATTAGCATGTTTAAAGTGATTTTCATGCTTCCAGGGGCTCGGGAAGTTAATTAAATACCATTTGGAGGCATTTAATGTTCGAGCAAAAACGGCTGATTTTTGACAAAAGAGATAACACCCCCCCCATTACGTCATGCTTCAGAAATGTGGAAAATGGTCCGTTTTCAAGTGTTTTATTTTTGAACGTCAGTTCACATTTGCAGGTGGATCATCAGTGTTAGAGCTAAAATTAGTGTGTTTAAAGTGATTTTCATGCTTCCAGGGGCCCAAAACACAAGATTAATGGAATGGTTAAAAGTGCATGAAAATGGCCAATTTACTCACTCTGAGTTCTCAAAAAGGGTTTCTTCACCCCGGGAAGTGAAATAAATACCATTTGGAGGCATTTAATGTTCGAGCAAAAACGGCTGATTTTCGACAAAAGAGATAACACCCCCCCATTACGTCATGCTTCAGAAATGTGGAAAATGGTCCGTTTTCAAATGTTTTATTTTTGAACGTCAGTTCACATTTGTAGGTGGATCATCAGTGTTAGAGCTAAAATTAGCATGTTTAAAGTGATTTTCATGCTTCCAGGGGCTCGGGAAGTTAATTAAATACCATTTGGAGGCATTTAATGTTCGAGCAAAAACGGCTGATTTTCGACAAAAGAGATAACACCCCCCCATTACGTCATGCTTCAGAAATGTGGAAAATGGTCCGTTTTCAAATGTTTTATTTTTGAACGTCAGTTCACATTTGTAGGTGGATCATCAGTGTTAGAGCTAAAATTAGCATGTTTAAAGTGATTTTCATGCTTCCAGGGGCCCAAAACACAAGATTTATGGAATGGTTAAAAGTGCATGAAAATGGCCAATTTACTCACTCTGAGTTCTCAAAAAGGGTTTCTTCACCCCGGGAAGTTAATTAAATACCATTTGGAAGCATTTAATGTTCGAGCAAAAACGGCTGATTTTCGACAAAAGAGATAACACCCCCCCATTACGTCATGCTTCAGAAATGTGGAAAATGGTCCGTTTTAAAATGTTTTATTTTTGAACGTCAGTTCACATTTGTAGGTGGATCATCAGTGTTAGAGCTAAAATTAGCATGTTTAAAGTGATTTTCATGCTTCCAGGGGCTCGGGAAGTTAATTAAATACCATTTGGAGGCATTTAATGTTCGAGCAAAAACAGCTGATTTTCGACAAAAGAGATAACACCCCCCCATTACGTCATGCTTCAGAAATGTGGAAAATGGTCCGTTTTCAAATGTTTTATTTTTGAACGTCAGTTCACATTTGTAGGTGGATCATCAGTGTTAGAGCTAAAATTAGCATGTTTAAAGTGATTTTCATGCTTCCAGGGGCCCAAAACACAAGATTTATGGAATGGTTAAAAGTGCATGAAAATGGCCAATTTACTCACTCTGAGTTCTCAAAAAGGGTTTCTTCACCCCGGGAAGTTAATTAAATACCATTTGGAGGCATTTAATGTTCGAGCAAAAACGGCTGATTTTCGACAAAAGAGATAACACCCCCCCATTACGTCATGCTTCAGAAATGTGGAAAATGGTCCGTTTTCAAATGTTTTATTTTTGAACGTCAGTTCACATTTGTAGGTGGATCATCAGTGTTAGAGCTAAAATTAGCATGTTTAAAGTGATTTTCATGCTTCCAGGGGCTCGGGAAGTTAATTAAATACCATTTGGAGGCATTTAATGTTCGAGCAAAAACGGCTGATTTTCGACAAAAGAGATAACACCCCCCCATTACGTCATGCTTCAGAAATGTGGAAAATGGTCAGTTTTCAAATGTTTTATTTTTGAACGTCAGTTCACATTTGTAGGTGGATCATCAGTGTTAGAGCTAAAATTAGCATGTTTAAAGTGATTTTCATGCTTCCAGGGGCTCGGGAAGTTAATTAAATACCATTTGGAGGCATTTAATGTTCGAGCAAAAACGGCTGATTTTCGACAAAAGAGATAACACCCCCCCATTACGTCATGCTTCAGAAATGTGGAAAATGGTCCGTTTTCAAGTGTTTTATTTTTGAACGTCAGTTCACATTTGTAGGTGGATCATCAGTGTTAGAGCTAAAATTAGCATGTTTAAAGTGATTTTCATGCTTCCAGGGGCCCAAAACACAAGATTAATGGAATGGTTAAAAGTGCATGAAAATGGCCAATTTACTCACTCTGAGTTCTCAAAAAGGGTTTCTTCACCCCGGGAAGTGAAAAAAATACCATTTGGAGGCATTTAATGTTCGAGCAAAAACGGCTGATTTTCGACAAAAGAGATAACACCCCCCCATTACGTCATGCTTCAGAAATGTGGAAAATGGTCCGTTTTCAAATGTTTTATTTTTGAACGTCAGTTCACATTTGTAGGTGGATCATCAGTGTTAGAGCTAAAATTAGCATGTTTAAAGTGATTTTCATGCTTCCAGGGGCTCGGGAAGTTAATTAAATACCATTTGGAGGCATTTAATGTTCGAGCAAAAACGGCTGATTTTCGACAAAAGAGATAACACCCCCCCCATTACGTCATGCTTCAGAAATGTGGAAAATGGTCCGTTTTCAAATGTTTTATTTTTGAACGTCAGTTCACATTTGTAGGTGGATCATCAGTGTTAGAGCTAAAATTAGCATGTTTAACGTGATTTTCATGCTTCCAGGGGCTCGGGAAGTTAATTAAATACCATTTGGAGGCATTTAATGTTCGAGCAAAAACGGCTGATTTTCGACAAAAGAGATAACACCCCCCAATTACGTCATGCTTCAGAAATGTGGAAAATGGTCCGTTTTCAAATGTTTTATTTTTGAACGTCAGTTCACATTTGTAGGTGGATCATCAGTGTTAGAGCTAAAATTAGCATGTTTAAAGTGATTTTCATGCTTCCAGGGGCTCGGGAAGTTAATTAAATACCATTTGGAGGCATTTAATGTTCGAGCAAAAACGGCTGATTTTCGACAAAAGAGATAACACCCCCCCATTACGTCATGCTTCAGAAATGTGGAAAATGGTCCGTTTTCAAATGTTTTATTTTTGAACGTCAGTTCACATTTGTAGGTGGATCATCAGTGTTAGAGCTAAAATTAGCATGTTTAAAGTGATTTTCATGCTTCCAGGGGCTCGGGAAGTTAATTAAATACCATTTGGAGGCATTTAATGTTCGAGCAAAAACGGCTGATTTTCGACAAAAGAGATAACACCCCCCCATTACGTCATGCTTCAGAAATGTGGAAAATGGTCCGTTTTCAAATGTTTTATTTTTGAACGTCAGTTCACATTTGTAGGTGGATCATCAGTGTTAGAGCTAAAATTAGCATGTTTAAAGTGATTTTCATGCTTCCAAGGGCTCGGGAAGTGAAATAAATACCATTTGGAGGCATTTAATGTTCGAGCAAAAACGGCTGATTTTCGACAAAAGAGATAACACCCCCCCATTACGTCATGCTTCAGAAATGTGGAAAATGGTCCGTTTTCAAATGTTTTATTTTTGAACGTCAGTTCACATTTGTAGGTGGATCATCAGTGTTAGAGCTAAAATTAGCATGTTTAAAGTGATTTTCATGCTTCCAGGGGCTCGGGAAGTTAATTAAATACCATTTGGAGGCATTCAATGTTCGAGCAAAAACGGCTGATTTTCGACAAAAGAGATAACACCCCCCCATTACGTCATGCTTCAGAAATGTGAAAAATGGTCCGTTTTCAAGTGTTTTATTTTTGAACGTCAGTTCACATTTGTAGGTGGATCATCAGTGTTAGAGCTAAAATTAGCATGTTTAAAGTGATTTTCATGCTTCCAGGGGCCCAAAACACAAGATTTATGGAATGGTTAAAAGTGCATGAAAATGGCCAATTTACTCACTCTGAGTTCTCAAAAAGGGTTTCTTCACCCCGGGAAGTTAATTAAATACCATTTGGAAGCATTTAATGTTCGAGCAAAAACGGCTGATTTTCGACAAAAGAGATAACACCCCCCCATTACGTCATGCTTCAGAAATGTGGAAAATGGTCCGTTTTAAAATGTTTTATTTTTGAACGTCAGTTCACATTTGTAGGTGGATCATCAGTGTTAGAGCTAAAATTAGCATGTTTAAAGTGATTTTCATGCTTCCAGGGGCTCGGGAAGTTAATTAAATACCATTTGGAGGCATTTAATGTTCGAGCAAAAACAGCTGATTTTCGACAAAAGAGATAACACCCCCCCATTACGTCATGCTTCAGAAATGTGGAAAATGGTCCGTTTTCAAATGTTTTATTTTTGAACGTCAGTTCACATTTGTAGGTGGATCATCAGTGTTAGAGCTAAAATTAGCATGTTTAAAGTGATTTTCATGCTTCCAGGGGCTCGGGAAGTGAAATAAATACCATTTGGAGGCATTTAATGTTCGAGCAAAAACGGCTGATTTTCGACAAAAGAGATAACACCCCCCCATTACGTCATGCTTCAGAAATGTGGAAAATGGTCCGTTTTCAAATGTTTTATTTTTGAACGTCAGTTCACATTTGTAGGTGGATCATCAGTGTTAGAGCTAAAATTAGCATGTTTAAAGTGATTTTCATGCTTCCAGGGGCTCGGGAAGTTAATTAAATACCATTTGGAGGCATTTAATGTTCGAGCAAAAACGGCTGATTTTCGACAAAAGAGATAACACCCCCCCATTACGTCATGCTTCAGAAATGTGGAAAATGGTCAGTTTTCAAATGTTTTATTTTTGAACGTCAGTTCACATTTGTAGGTGGATCATCAGTGTTAGAGCTAAAATTAGCATGTTTAAAGTGATTTTCATGCTTCCAGGGGCTCGGGAAGTTAATTAAATACCATTTGGAGGCATTTAATGTTCGAGCAAAAACGGCTGATTTTCGACAAAAGAGATAACACCCCCCCATTACGTCATGCTTCAGAAATGTGGAAAATGGTCCGTTTTCAAGTGTTTTATTTTTGAACGTCAGTTCACATTTGTAGGTGGATCATCAGTGTTAGAGCTAAAATTAGCATGTTTAAAGTGATTTTCATGCTTCCAGGGGCCCAAAACACAAGATTAATGGAATGGTTAAAAGTGCATGAAAATGGCCAATTTACTCACTCTGAGTTCTCAAAAAGGGTTTCTTCACCCCGGGAAGTGAAAAAAATACCATTTGGAGGCATTTAATGTTCGAGCAAAAACGGCTGATTTTCGACAAAAGAGATAACACCCCCCCATTACGTCATGCTTCAGAAATGTGGAAAATGGTCCGTTTTCAAATGTTTTATTTTTGAACGTCAGTTCACATTTGTAGGTGGATCATCAGTGTTAGAGCTAAAATTAGCATGTTTAAAGTGATTTTCATGCTTCCAGGGGCTCGGGAAGTTAATTAAATACCATTTGGAGGCATTTAATGTTCGAGCAAAAACGGCTGATTTTCGACAAAAGAGATAACACCCCCCCCATTACGTCATGCTTCAGAAATGTGGAAAATGGTCCGTTTTCAAATGTTTTATTTTTGAACGTCAGTTCACATTTGTAGGTGGATCATCAGTGTTAGAGCTAAAATTAGCATGTTTAACGTGATTTTCATGCTTCCAGGGGCTCGGGAAGTTAATTAAATACCATTTGGAGGCATTTAATGTTCGAGCAAAAACGGCTGATTTTCGACAAAAGAGATAACACCCCCCAATTACGTCATGCTTCAGAAATGTGGAAAATGGTCCGTTTTCAAATGTTTTATTTTTGAACGTCAGTTCACATTTGTAGGTGGATCATCAGT
Organism: Lissotriton vulgaris; assembly: GCF_964263255.1. Taxonomy (NCBI): domain Eukaryota; kingdom Metazoa; phylum Chordata; class Amphibia; order Caudata; family Salamandridae; genus Lissotriton; species Lissotriton vulgaris. The sequence goes on along the minus strand of NW_028246455.1, from coordinate 161,061 downwards.
GTTAGAGCTAAAATTAGCATGTTTAAAGTGATTTTCATGCTTCCAGGGGCTCGGGAAGTTAATTAAATACCATTTGGAGGCATTTAATGTTCGAGCAAAAACGGCTAATTTTCGACAAAAGAGATAACACCCCCCCATTACGTCATGCTTCAGAAATGTGGAAAATGGTCCGTTTTCAAATGTTTTATTTTTGAACGTCAGTTCACATTTGTAGGTGGATCATCAGTGTTAGAGCTAAAATTAGCATGTTTAAAGTGATTTTCATGCTTCCAGGGGCTCGGGAAGTTAATTAAATACCATTTGGAGGCATTTAATGTTCGAGCAAAAACGGCTGATTTTCGACAAAAGAGATAACACCCCCCCATTACGTCATGCTTCAGAAATGTGGAAAATGGTCCGTTTTCAAATGTTTTATTTTTGAACGTCAGTTCACATTTGTAGGTGGATCATCAGTGTTAGAGCTAAAATTAGCATGTTTAAAGTGATTTTCATGCTTCCAAGGGCTCGGGAAGTGAAATAAATACCATTTGGAGGCATTTAATGTTCGAGCAAAAACGGCTGATTTTCGACAAAAGAGATAACACCCCCCCATTACGTCATGCTTCAGAAATGTGGAAAATGGTCCGTTTTCAAATGTTTTATTTTTGAACGTCAGTTCACATTTGTAGGTGGATCATCAGTGTTAGAGCTAAAATTAGCATGTTTAAAGTGATTTTCATGCTTCCAGGGGCTCGGGAAGTTAATTAAATACCATTTGGAGGCATTCAATGTTCGAGCAAAAACGGCTGATTTTCGACAAAAGAGATAACACCCCCCCATTACGTCATGCTTCAGAAATGTGAAAAATGGTCCGTTTTCAAGTGTTTTATTTTTGAACGTCAGTTCACATTTGTAGGTGGATCATCAGTGTTAGAGCTAAAATTAGCATGTTTAAAGTGATTTTCATGCTTCCAGGGACCCAAAACACAAGATTAATGGAATGGTTAAAAGTGCATGAAAATGGCCAATTTACTCACTCTGAGTTCTCAAAAAGGGTTTCTTCACCCCGGGAAGTGAAATAAATACCATTTGGAGGCATTTAATGTTCGAGCAAAAACCTTCTGATTTTCGACAAAAGAGATAACACCCCCCCATTACGTCATGCTTTAGAAATGTGGAAAATGGTCCGTTTTCAAATGTTTTATTTTTGAACGTCAGTTCACATTTGTAGGTGGATCATCAGTGTTAGAGCAAAAATTAGCATGTTTAAAGTGATTTTCATGCTTCCAGGGGCTCGGGAAGTTAATTAAATACCATTTGGAGGCATTTAATGTTCGAGCAAAAACGGCTGATTTTCGACAAAAGAGATAACACCCCCCCCATTACGTCATGCTTCAGAAATGTGGAAAATGGTCCGTTTTCAAATGTTTTATTTTTGAACGTCAGTTCACATTTGTTGGTGGATCATCAGTGTTAGAGCTAAAATTAGCATGTTTAAAGTGATTTTCATGCTTCCAGGGGCTCGGGAAGTTAATTAAATACCATTTGGAGGCATTTAATGTTCGAGCAAAAACGGCTGATTTTCGACAAAAGAGATAACACCCCCCAATTACGTCATGCTTCAGAAATGTGGAAAATGGTCCGTTTTCAAATGTTTTATTTTTGAACGTCAGTTCACATTTGTAGGTGGATCATCAGTGTTAGAGCTAAAATTAGCATGTTTAAAGTGATTTTCATGCTTCCAGGGGCCCAAAACACAAGATTTATGGAATGGTTAAAAGTGCATGAAAATGGCCAATTTACTCACTCTGAGTTCTCAAAAAGGGTTTCTTCACCCCGGGAAGTTAATTAAATACCATTTGGAGGCATTTAATGTTCGAGCAAAAACGGCTGATTTTCGACAAAAGAGATAACACCCCCCCATTACGTCATGCTTCAGAAATGTGGAAAATGGTCCGTTTTCAAATGTTTTATTTTTGAACGTCAGTTCACATTTGTAGGTGGATCATCAGTGTTCGAGCTAAAATTAGCATGTTTAAAGTGATTTTCATGCTTCCAGGGGCTCGGGAAGTTAATTAAATACCATTTGGAGGCATTTATTGTTCGAGCAAAAACGGCTGATTTTCGACAAAAGAGATAACACCCCCCCATTACGTCATGCTTCAGAAATGTGGAAAATGGTCCGTTTTCAAATGTTTTATTTTTGAACGTCAGTTCACATTTGTAGGTGGATCATCAGTGTTAGAGCTAAAATTAGCATGTTTAAAGTGATTTTCATGCTTCCAGGGGCTCGGGAAGTTAATTAAATACCATTTGGAGGCATTTAATGTTCGAGCAAAAACGGCTGATTTTCGACAAAAGAGATAACACCCCCCCATTACGTCATGCTTCAGAAATGTGGAAAATGGTCCGTTTTCAAATGTTTTATTTTTGAACGTCAGTTCACATTTGTAGGTGGATCATCAGTGTTAGAGCTAAAATTAGCATGTTTAAAGTGATTTTCATGCTTCCAGGGGCCCAAAACACAAGATTTATGGAATGGTTAAAAGTGCATGAAAATGGCCAATTTACTCACTCTGAGTTCTCAAAAAGAGTTTCTTCACCCCGGGAAGTTAATTAAATACCATTTGGAGGCATTTAATGTTCGAGCAAAAACGGCTGATTTTCGACAAAAGAGATAACACCCCCCCATTACGTCATGCTTCAGAAATGTGGAAAATGGTCCGTTTTCAAATGTTTTATTTTTGAACGTCAGTTCACATTTGTAGGTGGATCATCAGTGTTAGAGCTAAAATTAGCATGTTTAAAGTGATTTTCATGCTTCCAGGGGCCCAAAACACAAGATTTATGGAATGGTTAAAAGTGCATGAAAATGGCCAATTTACTCACTCTGAGTTCTCAAAAAGGGTTTCTTCACCCCGGGAAGTTAATTAAATACCATTTGGAGGCATTTAATGTTCGAGCAAAAACGGCTGATTTTCGACAAAAGAGATAACACCCCCCCCATTACGTCATGCTTCAGAAATGTGGAAAATGGTCCGTTTTCAAATGTTTTATTTTTGAACGTCAGTTCACATTTGTAGGTGGATCATCAGTGTTAGAGCTAAAATTAGCATGTTTAAAGTGATTTTCATGCTTCCAGGGGCTCGGGAAGTGAAATAAATACCATTTGGAGGCATTTAATGTTCGAGCAAAAACGGCTGATTTTCGACAAAAGAGATAACACCCCCCCATTACGTCATGCTTCAGAAATGTGGAAAATGGTCCGTTTTCAAATGTTTTATTTTTGAACGTCAGTTCACATTTGTAGGTGGATCATCAGTGTTAGAGCTAAAATTAGCATGTTTAAAGTGATTTTCATGCTTCCAGGGGCTCGGGAAGTTAATTAAATACCATTTGGAGGCATTTAATGTTCGAGCAAAAACGGCTGATTTTCGACAAAAGAGATAACACCCCCCCATTACGTCATGCTTCAGAAATGTGGAAAATGGTCCGTTTTCAAATGTTTTATTTTTGAACGTCAGTTCACATTTGTAGGTGGATCATCAGTGTTAGAGCTAAAATTAGCATGTTTAAAGTGATTTTCATGCTTCCAGGGGCTCGGGAAGTTAATTAAATACCATTTGGAGGCATTTAATGTTCGAGCAAAAACGGCTGATTTTCGACAAAAGAGATAACACCCCCCCATTACTTCATGCTTCAGAAATGTGGAAAATGGTCCGTTTTCAAATGTTTTATTTTTGAACGTCAGTTCACATTTGTAGGTGGATCATCAGTGTTAGAGCTAAAATTAGCATGTTTAAAGTGATTTTCATGCTTCCAGGGGCTCGGGAAGTTAATTAAATACCATTTGGAGGCATTTAATGTTCGAGCAAAAACGGCTGATTTTCGACAAAAGAGATAACACCCCCCCATTACGTCATGCTTCAGGAATGTGGAAAATGGTCCGTTTTCAAATGTTTTATTTTTGAACGTCAGTTCACATTTGTAGGTGGATCATCAGTGTTAGAGCTAAAATTAGCATGTTGAAAGTGATTTTCATGCTTCCAGGGGCCCAAAACACAAGATTAATGGAATGGTTAAAAGTGCATGAAAATGGCCAATTTACTCACTCTGAGTTCTCAAAAAGGGTTTCTTCACCCCGGGAAGTGAAATAAATACCATTTGGAGGCATTTAATGTTCGAGCAAAAACGGCTGATTTTCGACAAAAGAGATAACACCCCCCCATTACGTCATGCTTCAGAAATGTGGAAAATGGTCCGTTTTCAAATGTTTTATTTTTGAACGTCAGTTCACATTTGTAGGTGGATCATCAGTGTTAGAGCTAAAATTAGCATGTTTAAAGTGATTTTCATGCTTCCAGGGGCTCGGGAAGTTAATTAAATACCATTTGGAGGCATTTAATGTTCGAGCAAAAACGGCTGATTTTCGACAAAAGAGATAACACCCCCCCATTACGTCATGCTTCAGAAATGTGGAAAATGGTCCGTTTTCAAATGTTTTATTTTTGAACGTCAGTTCACATTTGTTGGTGGATCATCAGTGTTAGAGCTAAAATTAGCATGTTTAAAGTGATTTTCATGCTTCCAGGGGCCCAAAACACAAGATTAATGGAATGGTTAAAAGTGCATGAAAATGGCCAATTTACTCACTCTGAGTTCTCAAAAAGGGTTTCTTCACCCCGGGAAGTGAAATAAATACCATTTGGAGGCATTTAATGTTCAAGCAAAAACGGCTGATTTTCGACAAAAGAGATAACACCCCCCCATTACGTCATGCTTCAGAAATGTGGAAAATGGTCCGTTTTCAAATGTTTTATTTTTGAACGTCAGTTCACATTTGTAGGTGGATCATCAGTGTTAGAGCTAAAATTAGCATGTTTAAAGTGATTTTCATACTTCCAGGGGCTCGGGAAGTTAATTAAATACCATTTGGAGGCATTTAATGTTCGAGCAAAAACGGCTGATTTTCGACAAAAGAGATAACACCCCCCCCATTACGTCATGCTTCAGAAATGTGGAAAATGGTCCGTTTTCAAATGTTTTATTTTTGAACGTCAGTTCACATTTGTAGGTGGATCATCAGTGTTAGAGCTAAAATTAGCATGTTTAAAGTGATTTTCATGCTTCCAGGGGCTCGGGAAGTTAATTAAATACCATTTGGAGGCATTTAATGTTCGAGCAAAAACGGCTGATTTTCGACAAAAGAGATAACACCCCCCCATTACGTCATGCTTCAGAAATGTGGAAAATGGTCCGTTTTCAAATGTTTTATTTTTGAACGTCAGTTCACATTTGTAGGTGGATCATCAGTGTTAGAGCTAAAATTAGCATGTTTAAAGTGATTTTCATGCTTCCAGGGGCTCGGGAAGTTAATTAAATACCATTTGGAGGCATTTAATGTTCGAGCAAAAACGGCTGATTTTCGACAAAAGAGATAACACCCCCCCATTACGTCATGCTTCAGAAATGTGGAAAATGGTCCGTTTTCAAATGTTTTATTTTTGAACGTCAGTTCACATTTGTAGGAGGATCATCAGTGTTAGAGCTAAAATTAGCATGTTTAAAGTGATTTTCATGCTTCCAGGGGCTCGGGAAGTTAATTAAATACCATTTGGAGGCATTTAATGTTCGAGCAAAAACGGCTGATTTTCGACAAAAGAGATAACACCCCCTCATTACGTCATGCTTCAGAAATGTGGAAAATGGTCCGTTTTCAAATGTTTTATTTTTGAACGTCAGTTCACATTTGTAGGTGGATCATCAGTGTTAGAGCTAAAATTAGCATGTTTAAAGTGATTTTCATGCTTCCAGGGGCTCGGGAAGTTAATTAAATACCATTTGGAGGCATTTAATGTTCGAGCAAAAACGGCTGATTTTGACAAAAGAGATAACACCCCCCCATTACGTCATGCTTCAGAAATGTGGAAAATGGTCCGTTTTCAAGTGTTTTATTTTTGAACGTCAGTTCACATTTGCAGGTGGATCATCAGTGTTAGAGCTAAAATTAGCATGTTTAAAGTGATTTTCATGCTTCCAGGGGCCCAAAACACAAGATTAATGGAATGGTTAAAAGTGCATGAAAATGGCCAATTTACTCACTCTGAGTTCTCAAAAGGGTTTCTTCACCCCGGGAAGTGAAATAAATACCATTTGGAGGCATTTAATGTTCGAGCAAAAACGGCTGATTTTCGACAAAAGAGATAACACCCCCCATTACGTCATGCTTCAGAAATGTGGAAAATGGTCCGTTTTCAAATGTTTTATTTTTGAACGTCAGTTCACATTTGTAGGTGGATCATCAGTGTTAGAGCTAAAATTAGCATGTTTAAAGTGATTTTCATGCTTCCAGGGGCTCGGGAAGTTAATTAAATACCATTTGGAGGCATTTAATGTTCGAGCAAAACGGCTGATTTTCGACAAAGAGATAACACCCCCCCATTACGTCATGCTTCAGAAATGTGGAAAATGGTCCGTTTTCAAATGTTTTATTTTTGAACGTCAGTTCACATTTGTAGGTGGATCATCAGTGTTAGAGCTAAAATTAGCATGTTTAAAGTGATTTTCATGCTTCCAGGGGCCCAAAACACAAGATTTATGGAATGGTTAAAAGTGCATGAAAATGGCCAATTTACTCACTCTGAGTTCTCAAAAAGGGTTTCTTCACCCGGGAAGTTAATTAAATACCATTTGGAAGCATTTAATGTTCGAGCAAAAACGGCTGATTTTCGACAAAAGAGATAACACCCCCCCATTACGTCATGCTTCAGAAATGTGGAAAATGGTCCGTTTTAAAATGTTTTATTTTTGAACGTCAGTTCACATTTGTAGGTGGATCATCAGTGTTAGAGCTAAAATTAGCATGTTTAAAGTGATTTTCATGCTTCCAGGGGCTCGGGAAGTTAATTAAATACCATTTGGAGGCATTTAATGTTCGAGCAAAAACAGCTGATTTTCGACAAAAGAGATAACACCCCCCCATTACGTCATGCTTCAGAAATGTGGAAAATGGTCCGTTTTCAAATGTTTTATTTTTGAACGTCAGTTCACATTTGTAGGTGGATCATCAGTGTTAGAGCTAAAATTAGCATGTTTAAAGTGATTTTCATGCTTCCAGGGGCCCAAAACACAAGATTTATGGAATGGTTAAAAGTGCATGAAAATGGCCAATTTACTCACTCTGAGTTCTCAAAAAGGGTTTCTTCACCCCGGGAAGTTAATTAAATACCATTTGGAGGCATTTAATGTTCGAGCAAAAACGGCTGATTTTCGACAAAAGAGATAACACCCCCCCATTACGTCATGCTTCAGAAATGTGGAAAATGGTCCGTTTTCAAATGTTTTATTTTTGAACGTCAGTTCACATTTGTTTTGTAGGTGGATCATCAGTGTTAGAGCTAAAATTAGCATGTTTAAAGTGATTTTCATGCTTCCAGGGGCTCGGGAAGTTAATTAAATACCATTTGGAGGCATTTAATGTTCGAGCAAAAACGGCTGATTTTCGACAAAAGAGATAACACCCCCCCATTACGTCATGCTTCAGAAATGTGGAAAATGGTCCGTTTTCAAATGTTTTATTTTTGAACGTCAGTTCACATTTGTAGGTGGATCATCAGTGTTAGAGCTAAAATTAGCATGTTTAAAGTGATTTTCATGCTTCCAGGGGCTCGGGAAGTTAATTAAATACCATTTGGAGGCATTTCATGTTCGAGCAAAAACGGCTGATTTTCGACAAAAGAGATAACACCCCCCCATTACGTCATGCTTCAGAAATGTGGAAAATGGTCCGTTTTCAAGTGTTTTATTTTTGAACGTCAGTTCACATTTGTAGGTGGATCATCAGTGTTAGAGCTAAAATTAGCATGTTTAAAGTGATTTTCATGCTTCCAGGGGCCCAAAACACAAGATTAATGGAATGGTTAAAAGTGCATGAAAATGGCCAATTTACTCACTCTGAGTTCTCAAAAAGGGTTTCTTCACCCCGGGAAGTGAAAAAAATACCATTTGGAGGCATTTAATGTTCGAGCAAAAACGGCTGATTTTCGACAAAAGAGATAACACCCCCCCATTACGTCATGCTTCAGAAATGTGGAAAATGGTCCGTTTTCAAATGTTTTATTTTTGAACGTCAGTTCACATTTGTAGGTGGATCATCAGTGTTAGAGCTAAAATTAGCATGTTTAAAGTGATTTTCATGCTTCCAGGGGCTCGGGAAGTTAATTAAATACCATTTGGAGGCATTTAATGTTCGAGCAAAAACGGCTGATTTTCGACAAAAGAGATAACACCCCCCCATTACGTCATGCTTCAGAAATGTGGAAAATGGTCCGTTTTCAAATGTTTTATTTTTTGAACGTCAGTTCACATTTGTAGGTGGATCATCAGTGTTAGAGCTAAAATTAGCATGTTTAACGTGATTTTCATGCTTCCAGGGGCTCGGGAAGTTAATTAAATACCATTTGGAGGCATTTAATGTTCGAGCAAAAACGGCTGATTTTCGACAAAAGAGATAACACCCCCCAATTACGTCATGCTTCAGAAATGTGGAAAATGGTCCGTTTTCAAATGTTTTATTTTTGAACGTCAGTTCACATTTGTAGGTGGATCATCAGTGTTAGAGCTAAAATTAGCATGTTTAAAGTGATTTTCATGCTTCCAGGGGCTCGGGAAGTTAATTAAATACCATTTGGAGGCATTTAATGTTCGAGCAAAAACGGCTGATTTTCGACAAAAGAGATAACACCCCCCCATTACGTCATGCTTCAGAAATGTGGAAAATGGTCCGTTTTCAAATGTTTTATTTTTGAACGTCAGTTCACATTTGTAGGTGGATCATCAGTGTTAGAGCTAAAATTAGCATGTTTAAAGTGATTTTCATGCTTCCAGGGGCTCGGGAAGTTAATTAAATACCATTTGGAGGCATTTAATGTTCGAGCAAAAACGGCTGATTTTCGACAAAAGAGATAACACCCCCCCATTACGTCATGCTTCAGAAATGTGGAAAATGGTCCGTTTTCAAATGTTTTATTTTTGAACGTCAGTTCACATTTGTAGGTGGATCATCAGTGTTAGAGCTAAAATTAGCATGTTTAAAGTGATTTTCATGCTTCCAAGTGCTCGGGAAGTGAAATAAATACCATTTGGAGGCATTTAATGTTCGAGCAAAAACGGCTGATTTTCGACAAAAGAGATAACACCCCCCCATTACGTCATGCTTCAGAAATGTGGAAAATGGTCCGTTTTCAAATGTTTTATTTTTGAACGTCAGTTCACATTTGTAGGTGGATCATCAGTGTTAGAGCTAAAATTAGCATGTTTAAAGTGATTTTCATGCTTCCAGGGGCTCGGGAAGTTAATTAAATACCATTTGGAGGCATTCAATGTTCGAGCAAAAACGGCTGATTTTCGACAAAAGAGATAACACCCCCCCATTACGTCATGCTTCAGAAATGTGGAAAATGGTCCGTTTTCAAGTGTTTTATTTTTGAACGTCAGTTCACATTTGTAGGTGGATCATCAGTGTTAGAGCTAAAATTAGCATGTTTAAAGTGATTTTCATGCTTCCAGGGACCCAAAACACAAGATTAATGGAATGGTTAAAAGTGCATGAAAATGGCCAATTTACTCACTCTGAGTTCTCAAAAAGGGTTTCTTCACCCCGGGAAGTGAAATAAATACCATTTGGAGGCATTTAATGTTCGAGCAAAAACCTTCTGATTTTCGACAAAAGAGATAACACCCCCCCATTACGTCATGCTTTAGAAATGTGGAAAATGGTCCGTTTTCAAATGTTTTATTTTTGAACGTCAGTTCACATTTGTAGGTGGATCATCAGTGTTAGAGCAAAAATTAGCATGTTTAAAGTGATTTTCATGCTTCCAGGGGCTCGGGAAGTTAATTAAATACCATTTGGAGGCATTTAATGTTCGAGCAAAAACGGCTGATTTTCGACAAAAGAGATAACACCCCCCCCATTACGTCATGCTTCAGAAATGTGGAAAATGGTCCGTTTTCAAATGTTTTATTTTTGAACGTCAGTTCACATTTGTAGGTGGATCATCAGTGTTAGAGCTAAAATTAGCATGTTTAAAGTGATTTTCATGCTTCCAGGGGCTCGGGAAGTTAATTAAATACCATTTGGAGGCATTTAATGTTCGAGCAAAAACGGCTGATTTTCGACAAAAGAGATAACACCCCCCAATTACGTCATGCTTCAGAAATGTGGAAAATGGTCCGTTTTCAAATGTTTTATTTTTGAACGTCAGTTCACATTTGTAGGTGGATCATCAGTGTTAGAGCTAAAATTAGCATGTTTAAAGTGATTTTCATGCTTCCAGGGGCCCAAAACACAAGATTTATGGAATGGTTAAAAGTGCATGAAAATGGCCAATTTACTCACTCTGAGTTCTCAAAAAGGGTTTCTTCACCCCGGGACGTTAATTAAATACCATTTGGAGGCATTTAATGTTCGAGCAAAAACGGCTGATTTTCGACAAAAGAGATAACACCCCCCCATTACGTCATGCTTCAGAAATGTGGAAAATGGTCCGTTTTCAAATGTTTTATTTTTGAACGTCAGTTCACATTTGTAGGTGGATCATCAGTGTTAGAGCTAAAATTAGCATGTTTAAAGTGATTTTCATGCTTCCAGGGGCTCGGGAAGTTAATTAAATACCATTTGGAGGCATTTAATGTTCGAGCAAAAACGGCTGATTTTCGACAAAAGAGATAACACCCCCCATTACGTCATGCTTCAGAAATGTGGAAAATGGTCCGTTTTCAAATGTTTTATTTTTGAACGTCAGTTCACATTTGTAGGTGGATCATCAGTGTTAGAGCTAAAATTAGCATGTTTAAAGTGATTTTCATGCTTCCAGGGGCTCGGGAAGTTAATTAAATACCATTTGGAGGCATTTAATGTTCGAGCAAAAACGGCTGATTTTCGACAAAAGAGATAACACCCCCCCATTACTTCATGCTTCAGAAATGTGGAAAATGGTCCGTTTTCAAATGTTTTATTTTTGAACGTCAGTTCACATTTGTAGGTGGATCATCAGTGTTAGAGCTAAAATTAGCATGTTTAAAGTGATTTTCATGCTTCCAGGGGCTCGGGAAGTTAATTAAATACCATTTGGAGGCATTTAATGTTCGAGCAAAAACGGCTGATTTTCGACAAAAGAGATAACACCCCCCCATTACGTCATGCTTCAGGAATGTGGAAAATGGTCCGTTTTCAAATGTTTTATTTTTGAACGTCAGTTCACATTTGTAGGTGGATCATCAGTGTTAGAGCTAAAATTAGCATGTTGAAAGTGATTTTCATGCTTCCAGGGGCCCAAAACACAAGATTGATGGAATGGTTAAAAGTGCATGAAAATGGCCAATTTACTCACTCTGAGTTCTCAAAAAGGGTTTCTTCACCCCGGGAAGTGAAATAAATACCATTTGGAGGCATTTAATGTTCGAGCAAAAACGGCTGATTTTCGACAAAAGAGATAACACCCCCCCATTACGTCATGCTTCAGAAATGTGGAAAATGGTCCGTTTTCAAATGTTTTATTTTTGAACTTCAGTTCACATTTGTAGGTGGATCATCAGTGTTAGAGCTAAAATTAGCATGTTTAAAGTGATTTTCATGCTTCCAGGGGCTCGGGAAGTTAATTAAATACCATTTGGAGGCATTTAATGTTCGAGCAAAAACGGCTGATTTTCGACAAAAGAGATAACACCCCCCCATTACGTCATGCTTCAGAAATGTGGAAAATGGTCCGTTTTCAAATGTTTTATTTTTGAACGTCAGTTCACATTTGTTGGTGGATCATCAGTGTTAGAGCTAAAATTAGCATGTTTAAAGTGATTTTCATGCTTCCAGGGGCCCAAAACACAAGATTAATGGAATGGTTAAAAGTGCATGAAAATGGCCAATTTACTCACTCTGAGTTCTCAAAAAGGGTTTCTTCACCCGGGAAGTGAAATAAATACCATTTGGAGGCATTTAATGTTCAAGCAAAAACGGCTGATTTTCGACAAAAGAGATAACACCCCCCCATTACGTCATGCTTCAGAAATGTGGAAAATGGTCCGTTTTCAAATGTTTTATTTTTGAACGTCAGTTCACATTTGTAGGTGGATCATCAGTGTTAGAGCTAAAATTAGCATGTTTAAAGTGATTTTCATGCTTCCAGGGGCTCGGGAAGTTAATTAAATACCATTTGGAGGCATTTAATGTTCGAGCAAAAACGGCTGATTTTCGACAAAAGAGATAACACCCCCCCCCATTACGTCATGCTTCAGAAATGTGGAAAATGGTCCGTTTTCAAATGTTTTATTTTTGAACGTCAGTTCACATTTGTAGGTGGATCATCAGTGTTAGAGCTAAAATTAGCATGTTTAAAGTGATTTTCATGCTTCCAGGGGCTCGGGAAGTTAATTAAATACCATTTGGAGGCATTTAATGTTCGAGCAAAAACGGCTGATTTTCGACAAAAGAGATAACACCCCCCCATTACGTCATGCTTCAGAAATGTGGAAAATGGTCCGTTTTCAAATGTTTTATTTTTGAACGTCAGTTCACATTTGTAGGTGGATCATCAGTGTTAGAGCTAAAATTAGCATGTTTAAAGTGATTTTCATGCTTCCAGGGGCTCGGGAAGTTAATTAAATACCATTTGGAGGCATTTAATGTTCGAGCAAAAACGGCTGATTTTCGACAAAAGAGATAACACCCCTCCATTACGTCATGCTTCAGAAATGTGGAAAATGGTCCGTTTTCAAATGTTTTATTTTTGAACGTCAGTTCACATTTGTAGGTGGATCATCAGTGTTAGAGCTAAAATTAGCATGTTTAAAGTGATTTTCATGCTTCCAGGGGCTCGGGAAGTGAAATAAATACCATTTGGAGGCATTTAATGTTCGAGCAAAAACGGCTGATTTTCGACAAAAGAGATAACACCCCCCCATTACGTCATGCTTCAGAAATGTGGAAAATGGTCCGTTTTCAAATGTTTTATTTTTGAACGTCAGTTCACATTTGTAGGTGGATCATCAGTGTTAGAGCTAAAATTAGCATGTTTAAAGTGATTTTCATGCTTCCAGGGGCCCAAAACACAAGATTTATGGAATGGTTAAAAGTGCATGAAAATGGCCAATTTACTCACTCTGAGTTCTCAAAAAGGGTTTCTTCACCCCGGGAAGTTAATTAAATACCATTTGGAGGCATTTAATGTTCGAGCAAAAACGGCTGATTTTCGACAAAAGAGATAACACCCCCCCATTACGTCATGCTTCAGAAATGTGGAAAATGGTCCGTTTTCAAATGTTTTATTTTTGAACGTCAGTTCACATTTGTAGGTGGATCATCAGTGTTAGAGCTAAAATTAGCATGTTTAAAGTGATTTTCATGCTTCCAGGGGCTCGGGAAGTTAATTAAATACCATTTGGAGGCATTTAATGTTCGAGCAAAAACGGCTGATTTTCGACAAAAGAGATAACACCCCCCATTACGTCATGCTTCAGAAATGTGGAAAATGGTCCGTTTTCAAATGTTTTATTTTTGAACGTCAGTTCACATTTGTAGGTGGATCATCAGTGTTAGAGCTAAAATTAGCATGTTTAAAGTGATTTTCATGCTTCCAGGGGCTCGGGAAGTGAAATAAATACCATTTGGAGGCATTTAATGTTCGAGCAAAAACGGCTGATTTTCGACAAAAGAGATAACACCCCCCCATTACGTCATGCTTCAGAAATGTGGAAAATGGTCCGTTTTCGAATGTTTTATTTTTGAACGTCAGTTCACATTTGTAGGTATATCATCAGTGTTAGAGCTAAAATTGGCATGTTTAAAGTGATTTTCATGCTTCCAGGGGCCCAAAACACAAGATTTATGGAATGGTTAAAAGTGCATGAAAATGGCCAATTTACTCACTCTGAGTTCTCAAAAAGGGTTTCTTCACCCCGGGAAGTTAATTAAATACCATTTGGAGGCATTTAATGTTCGAGCAAAAACGGCTGATTTTCGACAAAAGAGATAACACCCCCCCATTACGTCATGCTTCAGAAATGTGGAAAATGGTCCGTTTTCAAATGTTTTATTTTTGAACGTCAGTTCACATTTGTAGGTGGATCATCAGTGTTAGAGCTAAAATTAGCATGTTTAAAGTGATTTTCATGCTTCCAGGGGCTCGGGAAGTTAATTAAATACCATTTGGAGGCATTTAATGTTCGAGCAAAAACGGCTGATTTTCGACAAAAGAGATAACACCCCCCCATTACGTCATGCTTCAGAAATGTGGAAAATGGTCCGTTTTAAAATGTTTTATTTTTGAACGTCAGTTCACATTTGTAGGTGGATCATCAGTGTTAGAGCTAAAATTAGCATGTTTAAAGTGATTTTCATGCTTCCAGGGGCCCAAAACACAAGATTTATGGAATGGTTAAAAGTGCATGAAAATGGCCAATTTACTCACTCTGAGTTCTCAAAAAGGGTTTCTTCACCCCGGGAAGTTAATTAAATACCATTTGGAGGCATTTAATGTTCGAGCAAAAACGGCTGATTTTCGACAAAAGAGATAACACCCCCCCATTACGTCATGCTTCAGAAATGTGGAAAATGGTCCGTTTTCAAATGTTTTATTTTTGAACGTCAGTTCACATTTGTAGGTGGATCATCAGTGTTAGAGCTAAAATTAGCATGTTTAAAGTGATTTTCATGCTTCCAGGGGCTCGGGAAGTTAATTAAATACCATTTGGAGGCATTTAATGTTCGAGCAAAAACGGCTGATTTTCGACAAAAGAGATAACACCCCCCCATTACGTCATGCTTCAGAAATGTGGAAAATGGTCCGTTTTCAAATGTTTTATTTTTGAACGTCAGTTCACATTTGTAGGTGGATCATCAGTGTTAGAGCTAAAATTAGCATGTTTAAAGTGATTTTCATGCTTCCAGGGGCCCAAAACACAAGATTTATGGAATGGTTAAAAGTGCATGAAAATGGCCAATTTACTCACTCTGAGTTCTCAAAAAGGGTTTCTTCACCCCGGGAAGTTAATTAAATACCATTTGGAGGCATTTAATGTTCGAGCAAAAACGGCTGATTTTCGACAAAAGAGAGAACACCCCCCCATTACGTCATGCTTCAGAAATGTGGAAAATGGTCCGTTTTCAAATGTTTTATTTTTGAACATCAGTTCACATTTGTAGGTGGATCATCAGTGTTAGAGCTAAAATTAGCATGTTTAAAGTGATTTTCATGCTTCCAGGGGCTCGGGAAGTTAATTAAATACCATTTGGAGGCATTTAATGTTCGAGCAAAAACAGCTGATTTTCGCCAAAAGAGATAACACCCCCCCATTACGTCATGCTTCAGAAATGTGGAAAATGGTCCGTTTTCAAATGTTTTATTTTTGAACGTCAGTTCACATTTGTAGGTGGATCATCAGTGTTAGAGCTAAAATTAGCATGTTTAAAGTGATTTTCATGCTTCCAGGGGCTCGGGAAGTGAAATAAATACCATTTGGAGGCATTTAATGTTCGAGCAAAAACGGCTGATTTTCGACAAAAGAGATAACACCCCCCCATTACGTCATGCTTCAGAAATGTGGAAAATGGTCCGTTTTCAAATGTTTTATTTTTGAACGTCAGTTCACATTTGTAGGTGGATCATCAGTGTTAGAGCTAAAATTAGCATGTTTAAAGTGATTTTCATGCTTCCAGGGGCTCGGGAAGTTAATTAAATACAATTTGGAGGCATTTAATGTTCGAGCAAAAACGGCTGATTTTCGACAAAAGAGATAACACCCCCCCATTACGTCATGCTTCAGAAATGTGGAAAATGGTCCGTTTTCAAATGTTTTATTTTTGAACGTCAGTTCACATTTGTAGGTGGATCATCAGTGTTAGAGCTAAAATTAGCATGTTTAAAGTGATTTTCATGCTTCCAGGGGCCCAAAACACAAGATTTATGGAATGGTTAAAAGTGCATGAAAATGGCCAATTTACTCACTCTGAGTTCTCAAAAAGGGTTTCTTCACCCCGGGAAGTTAATTAAATACCATTTGGAGGCATTTAATGTTCGAGCAAAAACGGCTGATTTTCAACAAAAGAGATAACACCCCCCCATTACGTCATGCTTCAGAAATGTGGAAAATGGTCCGTTTTCAAATGTTTTATTTTTGAACGTGAGTTCACATTTGTAGGTGGATCATCAGTGTTAGAGCTAAAATTAGCATGTTTAAAGTGATTTTCATGCTTCCAGGGGCTCGGGAAGTTAATTAAATACCATTTGGAGGCATTTAATGTTCGAGCAAAAACGGCTGATTTTCGACAAAAGAGATAACACCCCCCCCATTACGTCATGCTTCAGAAATGTGGAAAATGGTCCGTTTTCAAATGTTTTATTTTTGAACGTCAGTTCACATTTGTAGGTGGATCATCAGTGTTAGAGCTAAAATTAGCATGTTGAAAGTGATTTTCATGCTTCCAGGGGCCCAAAACACAAGATTTATGGAATGGTTAAAAGTGCATGAAAATGGCCAATTTACTCACTCTGAGTTCTCAAAAAGGGTTTCTTCACCCCGGGAAGTTAATTAAATACCATTTGGAGGCATTTAATGTTCGAGCAAAAACGGCTGATATTCGACAAAAGAGATAACACCCCCCCATTACGTCATGCTTCAGAAATGTGGAAAATGGTCCGTTTTGAAATGTTTTATTTTTGAACGTCAGTTCACATTTGTAGGTGGATCATCAGTGTTAGAGCTAAAATTAGCATGTTTAAAGTGATTTTCATGCTTCCAGGGGCTCGGGAAGTGAAATAAATACCATTTGGAGGCATTTAATGTTCGAGCAAAAACGGCTGATTTTCGACAAAAGAGATAACACCCCCCCATTACGTCATGCTTCAGAAATGTGGAAAATGGTCCGTTTTCAAGTGTTTTATTTTTGAACGTCAGTTCACATTTGTAGGTGGATCATCAGTGTTAGAGCTAAAATTAGCATGTTTAAAGTGATTTTCATGCTTCCAGGGGCCCAAAACACAAGATTAATGGAATGGTTAAAAGTGCATGAAAATGGCCAATTTACTCACTCTGAGTTCTCAAAAAGGGTTTCTTCACCCCGGGAAGTGAAAAAAATACCATTTGGAGGCATTTAATGTTCGAGCAAAAACGGCTGATTTTCGACAAAAGAGATAACACCCCCCCATTACGTCATGCTTCAGAAATGTGGAAAATGGTCCGTTTTCAAATGTTTTATTTTTGAACGTCAGTTCACATTTGTAGGTGGATCATCAGTGTTAGAGCTAAAATTAGCATGTTTAAAGTGATTTTCATGCTTCCAGGGGCTCGGGAAGTTAATTAAATACCATTTGGAGGCATTTAATGTTCGAGCAAAAACGGCTGATTTTCGACAAAAGAGATAACACCCCCCCCATTACGTCATGCTTCAGAAATGTGGAAAATGGTCCGTTTTCAAATGTTTTATTTTTGAACGTCAGTTCACATTTGTAGGTGGATCATCAGTGTTAGAGCTAAAATTAGCATGTTTAACGTGATTTTCATGCTTCCAGGGGCTCGGGAAGTTAATTAAATACCATTTGGAGGCATTTAATGTTCGAGCAAAAACGGCTGATTTTCGACAAAAGAGATAACACCCCCCAATTACGTCATGCTTCAGAAATGTGGAAAATGGTCCGTTTTCAAATGTTTTATTTTTGAACGTCAGTTCACATTTGTAGGTGGATCATCAGTGTTAGAGCTAAAATTAGCATGTTTAAAGTGATTTTCATGCTTCCAGGGGCTCGGGAAGTTAATTAAATACCATTTGGAGGCATTTAATGTTCGAGCAAAAACGGCTGATTTTCGACAAAAGAGATAACACCCCCCCATTACGTCATGCTTCAGAAATGTGGAAAATGGTCCGTTTTCAAATGTTTTATTTTTGAACGTCAGTTCACATTTGTAGGTGGATCATCAGTGTTAGAGCTAAAATTAGCATGTTTAAAGTGATTTTCATGCTTCCAGGGGCTCGGGAAGTTAATTAAATACCATTTGGAGGCATTTAATGTTCGAGCAAAAACGGCTGATTTTCGACAAAAGAGATAACACCCCCCCATTACGTCATGCTTCAGAAATGTGGAAAATGGTCCGTTTTCAAATGTTTTATTTTTGAACGTCAGTTCACATTTGTAGGTGGATCATCAGTGTTAGAGCTAAAATTAGCATGTTTAAAGTGATTTTCATGCTTCCAAGGGCTCGGGAAGTGAAATAAATACAATTTGGAGGCATTTAATGTTCGAGCAAAAACGGCTGATTTTCGACAAAAGAGATAACACCCCCCCATTACGTCATGCTTCAGAAATGTGGAAAATGGTCCGTTTTCAAATGTTTTATTTTTGAACGTCAGTTCACATTTGTAGGTGGATCATCAGTGTTAGAGCTAAAATTAGCATGTTTAAAGTGATTTTCATGCTTCCAGGGGCTCGGGAAGTTAATTAAATACCATTTGGAGGCATTCAATGTTCGAGCAAAAACGGCTGATTTTCGACAAAAGAGATAACACCCCCCCATTACGTCATGCTTCAGAAATGTGGAAAATGGTCCGTTTTCAAGTGTTTTATTTTTGAACGTCAGTTCACATTTGTAGATGGATCATCAGTGTTAGAGCTAAAATTAGCATGTTTAAAGTGATTTTCATGCTTCCAGGGACCCAAAACACAA
The DNA here is from genome assembly GCF_964263255.1 of Lissotriton vulgaris. Classification (NCBI taxonomy): domain Eukaryota; kingdom Metazoa; phylum Chordata; class Amphibia; order Caudata; family Salamandridae; genus Lissotriton; species Lissotriton vulgaris. The sequence goes on along the minus strand of NW_028246455.1, from coordinate 142,368 downwards.
GATTAATGGAATGGTTAAAAGTGCATGAAAATGGCCAATTTACTCACTCTGAGTTCTCAAAAAGGGTTTCTTCACCCCGGGAAGTGAAATAAATACCATTTGGAGGCATTTAATGTTCGAGCAAAAACCTTCTGATTTTCGACAAAAGAGATAACACCCCCCCATTACGTCATGCTTTAGAAATGTGGAAAATGGTCCGTTTTCAAATGTTTTATTTTTGAACGTCAGTTCACATTTGTAGGTGGATCATCAGTGTTAGAGCAAAAATTAGCATGTTTAAAGTGATTTTCATGCTTCCAGGGGCTCGGGAAGTTAATTAAATACCATTTGGAGGCATTTAATGTTCGAGCAAAAACGGCTGATTTTCGACAAAAGAGATAACACCCCCCCATTACGTCATGCTTCAGAAATGTGGAAAATGGTCCGTTTTCAAATGTTTTATTTTTGAACGTCAGTTCACATTTGTAGGTGGATCATCAGTGTTAGAGCTAAAATTAGCATGTTTAAAGTGATTTTCATGCTTCCAGGGGCTCGGGAAGTTAATTAAATACCATTTGGAGGCATTTAATGTTCGAGCAAAAACGGCTGATTTTCGACAAAAGAGATAACACCCCCCAATTACGTCATGCTTCAGAAATGTGGAAAATGGTCCGTTTTCAAATGTTTTATTTTTGAACGTCAGTTCACATTTGTAGGTGGATCATCAGTGTTAGAACTAAAATTAGCATGTTTAAAGTGATTTTCATGCTTCCAGGGGCCCAAAACACAAGATTTATGGAATGGTTAAAAGTGCATGAAAATGGCCAATTTACTCACTCTGAGTTCTCAAAAAGGGTTTCTTCACCCCGGGAAGTTAATTAAATACCATTTGGAGGCATTTAATGTTCGAGCAAAAACGGCTGATTTTCGACAAAAGAGATAACACCCCCCCATTACGTCATGCTTCAGAAATGTGGAAAATGGTCCGTTTTCAAATGTTTTATTTTTGAACGTCAGTTCACATTTGTAGGTGGATCATCAGTGTTAGAGCTAAAATTAGCATGTTTAAAGTGATTTTCATGCTTCCAGGGGCTCGGGAAGTTAATTAAATACCATTTGGAGGCATTTAATGTTCGAGCAAAAACGGCTGATTTTCGACAAAAGAGATAACACCCCCCCATTACGTCATGCTTCAGAAATGTGGAAAATGGTCCGTTTTCAAATGTTTTATTTTTGAACGTCAGTTCACATTTGTAGGTGGATCATCAGTGTTAGAGCTAAAATTAGCATGTTTAAAGTGATTTTCATGCTTCCAGGGGCTCGGGAAGTGAAATAAATACCATTTGGAGGCATTTAATGTTCGAGCAAAAACGGCTGATTTTCGACAAAAGAGATAACACCCCCCCATTACGTCATGCTTCAGAAATGTGGAAAATGGTCCGTTTTCAAATGTTTTATTTTTGAACGTCAGTTCACATTTGTAGGTGGATCATCAGTGTTAGAGCTAAAATTAGCATGTTTAAAGTGATTTTCATGCTTCCAGGGGCCCAAAACACAAGATTTATGGAATGGTTAAAAGTGCATGAAAATGGCCAATTTACTCACTCTGAGTTCTCAAAAAGGGTTTCTTCACCCCGGGAAGTTAATTAAATACCATTTGGAGGCATTTAATGTTCGAGCAAAAACGGCTGATTTTCGACAAAAGAGATAACACCCCCCCATTACGTCATGCTTCAGAAATGTGGAAAATGGTCCGTTTTCAAATGTTTTATTTTTGAACGTCAGTTCACATTTGTAGGTGGATCATCAGTGTTAGAGCTAAAATTAGCATGTTTAAAGTGATTTTCATGCTTCCAGGGGCTCGGGAAGTTAATTAAATACCATTTGGAGGCATTTATTGTTCGAGCAAAAACGGCTGATTTTCGACAAAAGAGATAACACCCCCCCATTACGTCATGCTTCAGAAATGTGGAAAATGGTCCGTTTTCAAATGTTTTATTTTTGAACGTCAGTTCACATTTGTAGGTGGATCATCAGTGTTAGAGCTAAAATTAGCATGTTTAAAGTGATTTTCATGCTTCCAGGGGCTCGGGAAGTTAATTAAATACCATTTGGAGGCATTTAATGTTCGAGCAAAAACGGCTGATTTTCGACAAAAGAGATAACACCCCCCCATTACGTCATGCTTCAGAAATGTGGAAAATGGTCCGTTTTCAAATGTTTTATTTTTGAACGTCAGTTCACATTTGTAGGTGGATCATCAGTGTTAGAGCTAAAATTAGCATGTTTAAAGTGATTTTCATGCTTCCAGGGGCCCAAAACACAAGATTTATGGAATGGTTAAAAGTGCATGAAAATGGCCAATTTACTCACTCTGAGTTCTCAAAAAGAGTTTCTTCACCCCGGGAAGTTAATTAAATACCATTTGGAGGCATTTAATGTTCGAGCAAAAACGGCTGATTTTCGACAAAAGAGATAACACCCCCCCATTACGTCATGCTTCAGAAATGTGGAAAATGGTCCGTTTTCAAATGTTTTATTTTTGAACGTCAGTTCACATTTGTAGGTGGATCATCAGTGTTAGAGCTAAAATTAGCATGTTTAAAGTGATTTTCATGCTTCCAGGGGCCCAAAACACAAGATTTATGGAATGGTTAAAAGTGCATGAAAATGGCCAATTTACTCACTCTGAGTTCTCAAAAAGGGTTTCTTCACCCCGGGAAGTTAATTAAATACCATTTGGAGGCATTTAATGTTCGAGCAAAAACGGCTGATTTTCGACAAAAGAGATAACACCCCCCCATTACGTCATGCTTCAGAAATGTGGAAAATGGTCCGTTTTCAAATGTTTTATTTTTGAACGTCAGTTCACATTTGTAGGTGGATCATCAGTGTTAGAGCTAAAATTAGCATGTTTAAAGTGATTTTCATGCTTCCAGGGGCTCGGGAAGTGAAATAAATACCATTTGGAGGCATTTAATGTTCGAGCAAAAACGGCTGATTTTCGACAAAAGAGATAACACCCCCCCATTACGTCATGCTTCAGAAATGTGGAAAATGGTCCGTTTTCAAATGTTTTATTTTTGAACGTCAGTTCACATTTGTAGGTGGATCATCAGTGTTAGAGCTAAAATTAGCATGTTTAAAGTGATTTTCATGCTTCCAGGGGCTCGGGAAGTTAATTAAATACCATTTGGAGGCATTTAATGTTCGAGCAAAAACGGCTGATTTTCGACAAAAGAGATAACACCCCCCCATTACGTCATGCTTCAGAAATGTGGAAAATGGTCCGTTTTCAAATGTTTTATTTTTGAACGTCAGTTCACATTTGTAGGTGGATCATCAGTGTTAGAGCTAAAATTAGCATGTTTAAAGTGATTTTCATGCTTCCAGGGGCTCGGGAAGTTAATTAAATACCATTTGGAGGCATTTAATGTTCGAGCAAAAACGGCTGATTTTCGACAAAAGAGATAACACCCCCCCATTACGTCATGCTTCAGAAATGTGGAAAATGGTCCGTTTTCAAATGTTTTATTTTTGAACGTCAGTTCACATTTGTTGGTGGATCATCAGTGTTAGAGCTAAAATTAGCATGTTTAAAGTGATTTTCATGCTTCCAGGGGCCCAAAACACAAGATTAATGGAATGGTTAAAAGTGCATGAAAATGGCCAATTTACTCACTCTGAGTTCTCAAAAAGGGTTTCTTCACCCCGGGAAGTGAAATAAATACCATTTGGAGGCATTTAATGTTCAAGCAAAAACGGCTGATTTTCGACAAAAGAGATAACACCCCCCCATTACGTCATGCTTCAGAAATGTGGAAAATGGTCCGTTTTCAAATGTTTTATTTTTGAACGTCAGTTCACATTTGTAGGTGGATCATCAGTGTTAGAGCTAAAATTAGCATGTTTAAAGTGATTTTCATGCTTCCAGGGGCTCGGGAAGTTAATTAAATACCATTTGGAGGCATTTAATGTTCGAGCAAAAACGGCTGATTTTCGACAAAAGAGATAACACCCCCCCCCATTACGTCATGCTTCAGAAATGTGGAAAATGGTCCGTTTTCAAATGTTTTATTTTTGAACGTCAGTTCACATTTGTAGGTGGATCATCAGTGTTAGAGCTAAAATTAGCATGTTTAAAGTGATTTTCATGCTTCCAGGGGCTCGGGAAGTTAATTAAATACCATTTGGAGGCATTTAATGTTCGAGCAAAAACGGCTGATTTTCGACAAAAGAGATAACACCCCCCCATTACGTCATGCTTCAGAAATGTGGAAAATGGTCCGTTTTCAAATGTTTTATTTTTGAACGTCAGTTCACATTTGTAGGTGGATCATCAGTGTTAGAGCTAAAATTAGCATGTTTAAAGTGATTTTCATGCTTCCAGGGGCTCGGGAAGTTAATTAAATACCATTTGGAGGCATTTAATGTTCGAGCAAAAACGGCTGATTTTCGACAAAAGAGATAACACCCCTCCATTACGTCATGCTTCAGAAATGTGGAAAATGGTCCGTTTTCAAATGTTTTATTTTTGAACGTCAGTTCACATTTGTAGGTGGATCATCAGTGTTAGAGCTAAAATTAGCATGTTTAAAGTGATTTTCATGCTTCCAGGGGCTCGGGAAGTGAAATAAATACCATTTGGAGGCATTTAATGTTCGAGCAAAAACGGCTGATTTTCGACAAAAGAGATAACACCCCCCCATTACGTCATGCTTCAGAAATGTGGAAAATGGTCCGTTTTCAAATGTTTTATTTTTGAACGTCAGTTCACATTTGTAGGTGGATCATCAGTGTTAGAGCTAAAATTAGCATGTTTAAAGTGATTTTCATGCTTCCAGGGGCCCAAAACACAAGATTTATGGAATGGTTAAAAGTGCATGAAAATGGCCAATTTACTCACTCTGAGTTCTCAAAAAGGGTTTCTTCACCCCGGGAAGTTAATTAAATACCATTTGGAGGCATTTAATGTTCGAGCAAAAACGGCTGATTTTCGACAAAAGAGATAACACCCCCCCATTACGTCATGCTTCAGAAATGTGGAAAATGGTCCGTTTTCAAATGTTTTATTTTTGAACGTCAGTTCACATTTGTAGGTGGATCATCAGTGTTAGAGCTAAAATTAGCATGTTTAAAGTGATTTTCATGCTTCCAGGGGCTCGGGAAGTTAATTAAATACCATTTGGAGGCATTTAATGTTCGAGCAAAAACGGCTGATTTTCGACAAAAGAGATAACACCCCCCATTACGTCATGCTTCAGAAATGTGGAAAATGGTCCGTTTTCAAATGTTTTATTTTTGAACGTCAGTTCACATTTGTAGGTGGATCATCAGTGTTAGAGCTAAAATTAGCATGTTTAAAGTGATTTTCATGCTTCCAGGGGCTCGGGAAGTGAAATAAATACCATTTGGAGGCATTTAATGTTCGAGCAAAAACGGCTGATTTTCGACAAAAGAGATAACACCCCCCCATTACGTCATGCTTCAGAAATGTGGAAAATGGTCCGTTTTCAAATGTTTTATTTTTGAACGTCAGTTCACATTTGTAGGTATATCATCAGTGTTAGAGCTAAAATTGGCATGTTTAAAGTGATTTTCATGCTTCCAGGGGCCCAAAACACAAGATTTATGGAATGGTTAAAAGTGCATGAAAATGGCCAATTTACTCACTCTGAGTTCTCAAAAAGGGTTTCTTCACCCCGGGAAGTTAATTAAATACCATTTGGAGGCATTTAATGTTCGAGCAAAAACGGCTGATTTTCGACAAAAGAGATAACACCCCCCCATTACGTCATGCTTCAGAAATGTGGAAAATGGTCCGTTTTCAAATGTTTTATTTTTGAACGTCAGTTCACATTTGTAGGTGGATCATCAGTGTTAGAGCTAAAATTAGCATGTTTAAAGTGATTTTCATGCTTCCAGGGGCTCGGGAAGTTAATTAAATACCATTTGGAGGCATTTAATGTTCGAGCAAAAACGGCTGATTTTCGACAAAAGAGATAACACCCCCCCATTACGTCATGCTTCAGAAATGTGGAAAATGGTCCGTTTTCAAATGTTTTATTTTTGAACGTCAGTTCACATTTGTAGGTGGATCATCAGTGTTAGAGCTAAAATTAGCATGTTTAAAGTGATTTTCATGCTTCCAGGGGCCCAAAACACAAGATTTATGGAATGGTTAAAAGTGCATGAAAATGGCCAATTTACTCACTCTGAGTTCTCAAAAAGGGTTTCTTCACCCCGGGAAGTTAATTAAATACCATTTGGAGGCATTTAATGTTCGAGCAAAAACGGCTGATTTTCGACAAAAGAGATAACACCCCCCCATTACGTCATGCTTCAGAAATGTGGAAAATGGTCCGTTTTCAAATGTTTTATTTTTGAACGTCAGTTCACATTTGTAGGTGGATCATCAGTGTTAGAGCTAAAATTAGCATGTTTAAAGTGATTTTCATGCTTCCAGGGGCTCGGGAAGTTAATTAAATACCATTTGGAGGCATTTAATGTTCGAGCAAAAACGGCTGATTTTCGACAAAAGAGATAACACCCCCCCATTACGTCATGCTTCAGAAATGTGGAAAATGGTCCGTTTTCAAATGTTTTATTTTTGAACGTCAGTTCACATTTGTAGGTGGATCATCAGTGTTAGAGCTAAAATTAGCATGTTTAAAGTGATTTTCATGCTTCCAGGGGCCCAAAACACAAGATTTATGGAATGGTTAAAAGTGCATGAAAATGGCCAATTTACTCACTCTGAGTTCTCAAAAAGGGTTTCTTCACCCCGGGAAGTTAATTAAATACCATTTGGAGGCATTTAATGTTCGAGCAAAAACGGCTGATTTTCGACAAAAGAGAGAACACCCCCCCATTACGTCATGCTTCAGAAATGTGGAAAATGGTCCGTTTTCAAATGTTTTATTTTTGAACATCAGTTCACATTTGTAGGTGGATCATCAGTGTTAGAGCTAAAATTAGCATGTTTAAAGTGATTTTCATGCTTCCAGGGGCTCGGGAAGTTAATTAAATACCATTTGGAGGCATTTAATGTTCGAGCAAAAACAGCTGATTTTCGCCAAAAGAGATAACACCCCCCCATTACGTCATGCTTCAGAAATGTGGAAAATGGTCCGTTTTCAAATGTTTTATTTTTGAACGGCAGTTCACATTTGTAGGTGGATCATCAGTGTTAGAGCTAAAATTAGCATGTTTAAAGTGATTTTCATGCTTCCAGGGGCTCGGGAAGTGAAATAAATACCATTTGGAGGCATTTAATGTTCGAGCAAAAACGGCTGATTTTCGACAAAAGAGATAACACCCCCCCATTACGTCATGCTTCAGAAATGTGGAAAATGGTCCGTTTTCAAATGTTTTATTTTTGAACGTCAGTTCACATTTGTAGGTGGATCATCAGTGTTAGAGCTAAAATTAGCATGTTTAAAGTGATTTTCATGCTTCCAGGGGCTCGGGAAGTTAATTAAATACCATTTGGAGGCATTTAATGTTCGAGCAAAAACGGCTGATTTTCGACAAAAGAGATAACACCCCCCCATTACGTCATGCTTCAGAAATGTGGAAAATGGTCCGTTTTCAAATGTTTTATTTTTGAACGTCAGTTCACATTTGTAGGTGAATCATCAGTGTTAGAGCTAAAATTAGCATGTTTAAAGTGATTTTCATGCTTCCAGGGGCCCAAAACACAAGATTTATGGAATGGTTAAAAGTGCATGAAAATGGCCAATTTACTCACTCTGAGTTCTCAAAAAGGGTTTCTTCACCCCGGGAAGTTAATTAAATACCATTTGGAGGCATTTAATGTTCGAGCAAAAACGGCTGATTTTCAACAAAAGAGATAACACCCCCCCATTACGTCATGCTTCAGAAATGTGGAAAATGGTCCGTTTTCAAATGTTTTATTTTTGAACGTGAGTTCACATTTGTAGGTGGATCATCAGTGTTAGAGCTAAAATTAGCATGTTTAAAGTGATTTTCATGCTTCCAGGGGCTCGGGAAGTTAATTAAATACCATTTGGAGGCATTTAATGTTCGAGCAAAAACGGCTGATTTTCGACAAAAGAGATAACACCCCCCCCATTACGTCATGCTTCAGAAATGTGGAAAATGGTCCGTTTTCAAATGTTTTATTTTTGAACGTCAGTTCACATTTGTAGGTGGATCATCAGTGTTAGAGCTAAAATTAGCATGTTTAAAGTGATTTTCATGCTTCCAGGGGCCCAAAACACAAGATTTATGGAATGGTTAAAAGTGCATGAAAATGGCCAATTTACTCACTCTGAGTTCTCAAAAAGGGTTTCTTCACCCCGGGAAGTTAATTAAATACCATTTGGAGGCATTTAATGTTCGAGCAAAAACGGCTGATATTCGACAAAAGAGATAACACCCCCCCATTACGTCATGCTTCAGAAATGTGGAAAATGGTCCGTTTTGAAATGTTTTATTTTTGAACGTCAGTTCACATTTGTAGGTGGATCATCAGTGTTAGAGCTAAAATTAGCATGTTTAAAGTGATTTTCATGCTTCCAGGGGCTCGGGAAGTTAATTAAATACCATTTGGAGGCATTTAATGTTCGAGCAAAAACGGCTGATTTTAGACAAAAGAGATAACACCCCCCCATTACGTCATGCTTCAGAAATGTGGAAAATGGTCCGTTTTCAAATGTTTTATTTTTGAACGTCAGTTCACATTTGTAGGTGGATCATCAGTGTTAGAGCTAAAATTAGCATGTTTAAAGTGATTTTCATGCTTCCAGGGGCCCAAAACACAAGATTTATGGAATGGTTAAAAGTGCATGAAAATGGCCAATTTACTCACTCTGAGTTCTCAAAAAGGGTTTCTTCACCCCAGGAAGTTAATTAAAAACCATTTGGAGGCATTTAATGTTCGAGCAAAAACGGCTGATTTTCGACAAAAGAGATAACACCCCCCCATTACGTCATGCTTCAGAAATGTGGAAAATGGTCCGTTTTCAAATGTTTTATTTTTGAACGTCAGTTCACATTTGTAGGTGGATCATCAGTGTTAGAGCTAAAATTAGCATGTTTAAAGTGATTTTCATGCTTCCAGGGGCTCGGGAAGTTAATTAAATACCATTTGGAGGCATTTAATGTTCGAGCAAAAACTGCTGATTTTCGACAAAAGAGATAACACCCCCCCATTACGTCATGCTTCAGAAATGTGGAAAATGGTCCGTTTTCAAATGTTTTATTTTTGAACGTCAGTTCACATTTGTAGGTGGATCATCAGTGTTAGAGCTAAAATTAGCATGTTTAAAGTGATTTTCATGCTTCCAGGGGCCCAAAACACAAGATTTATGGAATGGTTAAAAGTGCATGAAAATGGCCAATTTACTCACTCTGAGTTCTCAAAAAGGGTTTCTTCACCCCGGGAAGTTAATGAAAATACCATTTGGAGGCATTTAATGTTCGAGCAAAAACGGCTGATATTCGACAAAAGAGATAACGCCCCCCCATTACGTCATGCTTCAGAAATGTGGAAAATGGTCCGTTTTGAAATGTTTTATTTTTGAACGTCAGTTCACATTTGTAGGTGGATCATCAGTGTTAGAGCTAAAATTAGCATGTTTAAAGTGATTTTCATGCTTCCAGGGGCTCGGGAAGTTAATTAAATACCATTTGGAGGCATTTAATGTTCGAGCAAAAACGGCTGATTTTCGACAAAAGAGATAACACCCCCCCATTACGTCATGCTTCAGAAATGTGGAAAATGGTCCGTTTTCAAATGTTTTATTTTTGAACGTCAGTTCACATTTGTAGGTGGATCATCAGTGTTAGAGCTAAAATTAGCATGTTTAAAGTGATTTTCATGCTTCCAGGGGCTCGGGAAGTGAAATAAATACCATTTGGAGGCATTTAATGTTCGAGCAAAAACGGCTGATTTTCGACAAAAGAGATAACACCCCCCCATTACGTCATGCTTCAGAAATGTGGAAAATGGTCCGTTTTCAAATGTTTTATTTTTGAACGTCAGTTCACATTTGTAGGTGGATCATCAGTGTTAGAGCTAAAATTAGCATGTTTAAAGTGATTTTCATGCTTCCAAGGGCCCAAAACACAAGATTTATGGAATGGTTAAAAGTGCATGAAAATGGCCAATTTACTCACTCTGAGTTCTCAAAAAGGGTTTCTTCACCCCGGGAAGTTAATTAAATACCATTTGGAGGCATTTAATGTTCGAGCAAAAACGGCTGATTTTCGACAAAAGAGATAACACCCCCCCATTACGTCATGCTTCAGAAATGTGGAAAATGGTCCGTTTTCAAATGTTTTATTTTTGAACGTCAGTTCACATTTGTAGGTGGATCATCAGTGTTAGAGCTAAAATTAGCATGTTTAAAGTGATTTTCATGCTTCCAGGGGCTTGGGAAGTTAATTAAATACCATTTGGAGGCATTTAATGTTCGAGCAAAAACGGCTGATTTTCGACAAAAGAGATAACACCCCCCCCATTACGTCATGCTTCAGAAATGTGGAAAATGGTCCGTTTTCAAATGTTTTATTTTTGAACGTCAGTTCACATTTGTAGGTGGATCATCAGTGTTAGAGCTAAAATTAGCATGTTTAAAGTGATTTTCATGCTTCCAGGGGCTCGGGAAGTTAATTAAATACCATTTGGAGGCATTTAATGTTCGAGCAAAAACGGCTGATTTTCGACAAAAGAGATAACACCCCCCCCATTACGTCATGCTTCAGAAATGTGGAAAATGGTCCGTTTTCAAATGTTTTATTTTTGAACGTCAGTTCACATTTGTAGGTGGATCATCAGTGTTAGAGCTAAAATTAGCATGTTTAAAGTGATTTTCATGCTTCCAGGGGCCCAAAACACAAGATTTATGGAATGGTTAAAAGTGCATGAAAATGGCCAATTTACTCACTCTGAGTTCTCAAAAAGGGTTTCTTCACCCCGGGAAGTTATTTAAATACCATTTGGAGGCATTTAATGTTCGAGCAAAAACGTCTGATTTTCGACAAAAGAGATAACACCCCCCCATTACGTCATGCTTCAGAAATGTGGAAAATGGTCCGTTTTCAAATGTTTTATTTTTGAACGTCAGTTCACATTTGTAGGTGGATCATCAGTGTTAGAGCTAAAATTAGCATGTTTAAAGTGATTTTCATGCTTCCAGGGGCTCGGGAAGTTAATTAAATACCATTTGGAGGCATTTAATGTTCGAGCAAAAACGGCTGATTTTCGACAAAAGAGATAACACCCCCCCATTACGTCATGCTTCAGAAATGTGGAAAATGGTCCGTTTTCAAATGTTTTATTTTTGAACGTCAGTTCACATTTGTAGGTGGATCATCAGTGTTAGAGCTAAAATTAGCATGTTTAAAGTGATTTTCATGCTTCCAGGGGCTCGGGAAGTTAATTAAATACCATTTGGAGGCATTTAATGTTCGAGCAAAAACGGCTGATTTTCGACAAAAGAGATAACACCCCCCCATTACGTCATGCTTCAGAAATGTGGAAAATGGTCCGTTTTCAAATGTTTTATTTTTGAACGTCAGTTCACATTTGTAGGTGGATCATCAGTGTTAGAGCTAAAATTAGCATGTTTAAAGTGATTTTCATGCTTCCAGGGGCTCGGGAAGTGAAATAAATACCATTTGGAGGCATTTAATGTTCGAGCAAAAACGGCTGATTTTCGACAAAAGAGATAACACCCCCCATTACGTCATGCTTCAGAAATGTGGAAAATGGTCCGTTTTCAAATGTTTTATTTTTGAACGTCAGTTCACATTTGTAGGTGGATCATCAGTGTTAGAGCTAAAATTAGCATGTTTAAAGTGATTTTCATGCTTCCAGGGGCCCAAAACACAAGATTTATGGAATGGTTAAAAGTGCATGAAAATGGCCAATTTACTCACTCTGAGTTCTCAAAAAGGGTTTCTTCACCCCGGGAAGTTAATTAAATACCATTTGGAGGCATTTAATGTTCGAGCAAAAACGGCTGATTTTCGACAAAAGAGATAACACCCCCCCCATTACGTCATGCTTCAGAAATGTGGAAAATGGTCCGTTTTCAAATGTTTTATTTTTGAACGTCAGTTCACATTTGTAGGTGGATCATCAGTGTTAGAGCTAAAATTAGCATGTTTAAAGTGATTTTCACTCTTCCAGGGGCTCGGGAAGTTAATTAAATACCATTTGGAGGCATTTAATGTTCGAGCAAAAACGGCTGATTTTCGACAAAAGAGATAACACCCCCCCATTACGTCATGCTTCAGAAATGTGGAAAATGGTCCGTTTTCAAATGTTTTATTTTTGAACGTCAGTTCACATTTGTAGGTGGATCATCAGTGTTAGAGCTAAAATTAGCATGTTTAAAGTGATTTTCATGCTTCCAGGGGCCCAAAACACAAGATTTATGGAATGGTTAAAAGTGCATGAAAATGGCCAATTTACTCACTCTGAGTTCTCAAAAAGGGTTTCTTCACCCCAGGAAGTTAATTAAATACCATTTGGAGGCATTTAATGTTCGAGCAAAAACGGCTGATTTTCGACAAAAGAGATAACACCCCCCCCCATTACGTCATGCTTCAGAAATGTGGAAAATGGTCCGTTTTCAAATGTTTTATTTTTGAACGTCAGTTCACATTTGTAGGTGGATCATCAGTGTTAGAGCTAAAATTAGCATGTTTAAAGTGATTTTCACTCTTCCAGGGGCTCGGGAAGTTAATAAAATACCATTTGGAGGCATTTAATGTTCGAGCAAAAACGGCTGATTTTCGACAAAAGAGATAACACCCCCCCATTACGTCATGCTTCAGAAATGTGGAAAATGGTCCGTTTTCAAATGTTTTATTTTTGAACGTCAGTTCACATTTGTAGGTGGATCATCAGTGTTAGAGCTAAAATTAGCATGTTTAAAGTGATTTTCATGCTTCCAGGGGCTCGGGAAGTGAAATAAATACCATTTGGAGGCATTTAATGTTCGAGCAAAAACGGCTGATTTTCGACAAAAGAGATAACACCCCCCCCATTACGTCATGCTTCAGAAATGTGGAAAATGGTCCGTTTTCAAATGTTTTATTTTTGAACGTCAGTTCACATTTGTAGGTGGATCATCAGTGTTAGAGCTAAAATTAGCATGTTTAAAGTGATTTTCATGCTTCCAGGGGCCCAAAACACAAGATTTATGGAATGGTTAAAAGTGCATGAAAATGGCCAATTTACTCACTCTGAGTTCTCAAAAAGGGTTTCTTCACCCCGGGAAGTTAATTAAATACCATTTGGAGGCATTTAATATTCGAGCAAAAACGGCTGATTTTCGACAAAAGAGATAACACCCCCCCATTACGTCATGCTTCAGAAATGTGGAAAATGGTCCGTTTTCAAATGTTTTATTTTTGAACGTCAGTTCACATTTGTAGGTGGATCATCAGTGTTAGAGCTAAAATTAGCATGTTTAAAGTGATTTTCATGCTTCCAGGGGCTCGGGAAGTTAATTAAATACCATTTGGAGGCATTTAATGTTCGAGCAAAAACGGCTGATTTTCGACAAAAGAGATAACACCCCCCCATTACGTCATGCTTCAGAAATGTGGAAAATGGTCCGTTTTCAAATGTTTTATTTTTGAACGTCAGTTCACATTTGTAGGTGGATCATCAGTGTTAGAGCTAAAATTAGCATGTTTAAAGTGATTTTCATGCTTCCAGGGGCCCAAAACACAAGATTTATGGAATGGTTAAAAGTGCATGAAAATGGCCAATTTACTCACTCTGAGTTCTCAAAAAGGGTTTCTTCACCCCGGGAAGTTAATTAAATACCATTTGGAGGCATTTAATGTTCGAGCAAAAACGGCTGATTTTCGACAAAAGAGATAACACCCCCCCATTACGTCATGCTTCAGAAATGTGGAAAATGGTCCGTTTTCAAATGTTTTATTTTTGAACGTCAGTTCACATTTGTAGGTGGATCATCAGTGTTAGAGCTAAAATTAGCATGTTTAAAGGGATTTTCATGCTTCCAGGGGCTCGGGAAGTTAATTAAATACCATTTGGAGGCATTTAATGTTCGAGCAAAAACGGCTGATTTTCGACAAAAGAGATAACACCCCCCCATTACGTCATGCTTCAGAAATGTGGAAAATGGTCCGTTTTCAAATGTTTTATTTTTGAACGTCAGTTCACATTTGTAGGTGGATCATCAGTGTTAGAGCTAAAATTAGCATGTTTAAAGTGATTTTCATGCTTCCAGGGGCCCAAAACACAAGATTTATGGAATGGTTAAAAGTGCATGAAAATGGCCAATTTACTCACTCTGAGTTCTCAAAAAGGGTTTCTTCACCCCGGGAAGTTAATTAAATACCATTTGGAGGCATTTAATGTTTGAGCAAAAACGGCTGATTTTCGACAAAAGAGATAACACCCCCCCATTACGTCATGCTTCAGAAATGTGGAAAATGGTCCGTTTTCAAATGTTTTATTTTTGAACGTCAGTTCACATTTGTAGGTGGATCATCAGTGTTAGAGCTAAAATTAGCATGTTTAAAGTGATTTTCATGCTTCCAGGGGCTCGGGAAGTTAATTAAATACCATTTGGAGGCATTTAATGTTCGAGCAAAAACGGCTGATTTTCGACATAAGAGATAACACCCCCCCATTACGTCATGCTTCAGAAATGTGGAAAATGGTCCGTTTTCAAATGTTTTATTTTTGAACGTCAGTTCACATTTGTAGGTGGATCATCAGTGTTAGAGCTAAAATTAGCATGTTTAAAGTGATTTTCATGCTTCCAGGGGCCCAAAACACAAGATTTATGGAATGGTTAAAAGTGCATGAAAATGGCCAATTTACTCACTCTGAGTTCTCAAAAAGGGTTTCTTCACCCCGGGAAGTTAATTAAATACCATTTGGAGGCATTTAATGTTCGAGCAAAAACGGCTGATTTTCGACAAAAGAGATAACACCCCCCCATTACGTCATGCTTCAGAAATGTGGAAAATGGTCAGTTTTTAAATGTTTTATTTTTGAACGTCAGTTCACATTTGTAGGTGGATCATCAGTGTTAGAGCTAAAATTAGCATGTTTAAAGTGATTTTCATGCTTCCAGGGGCTCGGGAAGTTAATTAAATACCATTTGGAGGCATTTAATGTTCGAGCAAAAACGGCTGATTTTCGACAAAAGAGATAACACCCCCCCATTACGTCATGCTTCAGAAATGTGGAAAATGGTCCGTTTTCAAATGTTTTATTTTTGAACGTCAGTTCACATTTGTAGGTGGATCATCAGTGTTAGAGCTAAAATTAGCATGTTTAAAGTGATTTTCATGCTTCCAGGGGCTCGGGAAGTTAATTAAATACCATTTGGAGGCATTTAATGTTCGAGCAAAAACGGCTGATTTTCGACAAAAGAGATAACACCCCCCCATTACGTCATGCTTCAGAAATGTGGAAAATGGTCCGTTTTCAAATGTTTTATTTTTGAACGTCAGTTCACATTTGTAGGTGGATCATCAGTGTTAGAGCTAAAATTAGCATGTTTAAAGTGATTTTCATGCTTCCAGGGGCTCGGGAAGTTAATTAAATACCATTTGGAGGCATTTAATGTTCGAGCAAAAACGGCTGATTTTCGACAAAAGAGATAACACCCCCCCATTACGTCATGCTTCAGAAATGTGGAAAATGGTCCGTTTTCAAATGTTTTATTTTTGAACGTCAGTTCACATTTGTAGGTGGATCATCAGTGTTAGAGCTAAAATTAGCATGTTTAAAGTGATGTTCATGCTTCCAGGGGCTCGGGAAGTTAATTAAGTACCATTTGGAGGCATTTAATGTTCGAGCAAAAACGGCTGATTTTCGACAAAAGAGATAACACCCCCCCATTACGTCATGCTTCAGAAATGTGGAAAATGGTCCGTTTTCAAATGTTTTATTTTTGAACGTCAGTTCACATTTGTAGGTGGATCATCAGTGTTAGAGCTAAAATTAGCATGTTTAAAGTGATTTTCATGCTTCCAGGGGCTCGGGAAGTGAAATAAATACCATTTGGAGGCATTTAATGTTCGAGCAAAAACGGCTGATTTTCGACAAAAGAGACAACACCCCCCCCATTACGTCATGCTTCAGAAATGTGGAAAATGGTCCGTTTTCAAATGTTTTATTTTTGAACGTCACCACATTTGTAGGTGGATCATCAGTGTTAGAGCTAAAATTAGCATGTTTAAAGTGATTTTCATGCTTCCAGGGGCCCAAAACACAAGATTTATGGAATGGTTAAAAGTGCATGAAAATGGCCAATTTACTCACTCTGAGTTCTCAAAAAGGGTTTCTTCACCCCGGGAAGTTAATTAAATACCATTTGGAGGCATTTAATGTTCGAGCAAAAACGGCTGATTTTCGACAAAAGAGATAACACCCCCCCATTACGTCATGCTTCAGAAATGTGGAAAATGGTCCGTTTTCAAATGTTTTATTTTTGAACGTCAGTTCACATTTGTAGGTTAATCATCAGTGTTAGAGCTAAAATTAGCATGTTTAAAGTGATTTTCATGCTTCCAGGGGCTCGGGAAGTTAATTAAATACCATTTGGAGGCATTTAATGTTCGAGCAAAAACGGCTGATTTTCGACAAAAGAGATAACACCCCCCCATTACGTCATGCTTCAGAAATGTGGAAAATGGTCCGTTTTCAAATGTTTTATTTTTGAACGTCAGTTCACATTTGTAGGTGGATCATCAGTGTTAGAGCTAAAATTAGCATGTTTAAAGTGATTTTCATGCTTCCAGGGGCCCAAAACACAAGATTTATGGAATGGTTAAAAGTGCATGAAAATGGCCAATTTACTCACTCTGAGTTCTCAAAAAGGGTTTCTTCACCCCGGGAAGTTAATTAAATACCATTTGGAGGCATTTAATGTTCGAGCAAAAACAGCTGATTTTCGACAAAAGAGATAACACCCCCCCATTACGTCATGCTTCAGAAATGTGGAAAATGGTCCGTTTTCAAATGTTTTATTTTTGAACGTCAGTTCACATTTGTAGGTGGATCATCAGTGTTAGAGCTAAAATTAGCATGTTTAAAGTGATTTTCATGCTTCCAGGGGCTCGGGAAGTTAATTAAATACCATTTGGAGGCATTTAATGTTCGAGCAAAAACGGCTGATTTTCGACAAAAGAGATAACACCCCCCCCATTACGTCATGCTTCAGAAATGTGGAAAATGGTCCGTTTTCAAATGTTTTATTTTTGAACGTCAGTTCACATTTGTAGGTGGATCATCAGTGTTAGAGCTAAAATTAGCATGTTTAAAGTGATTTTCATGCTTCCAGGGGCCCAAAACACAAGATTTATGGAATGGTTAAAAGTGCATGAAAATGGCCAATTTACTCACTCTGAGTTCTCAAAAAGGGTTTCTTCACCCCGGGAAGTTAATTAAATACCATTTGAAGGCATTTAATGTTCGAGCAAAAACGGCTGATTTTCGACAAAAGAGATAACACCCCCCCATTACGTCATGCTTCAGAAATGTGGAAAATGGTCCGTTTTCAAATGTTTTATTTTTGAACGTCAGTTCACATTTGTAGGTGGATTATCAGTGTTAGAGCTAAAATTAGCATGTTTAAAGTGATTTTCATGCTTCCAGGGGCTCGGGAAGTTAATTAAATACCATTTGGAGGCATTTAATGTTCGAGCAAAAACGGCTGATTTTCGACAAAAGAGATAACACCCCCCCATTACGTCATGCTTCAGAAATGTGGAAAATGGTCCGTTTTCAAATGTTTTATTTTTGAACGTCAGTTCACATTTGTAGGTGGATCATCAGTGTTAGAGCTAAAATTAGCATGTTTAAAGTGATTTTCATGCTTCCAGGGGCTCGGGAAGTGAAATAAATACCATTTGGAGGCATTTAATGTTCGAGCAAAAACGGCTGATTTTCGACAAAAGAGATAACACCCCCCCATTACGTCATGCTTCAGAAATGTGGAAAATGGTCCGTTTTCAAATGTTTTATTTTTGAACGTCAGTTCACATTTGTAGGTGGATCATCAGTGTTAGAGCTAAAATTAGCATGTTTAAAGTGATTTTCATGCTTCCAGGGGCCCAAAACACAAGATTTATGGAATGGTTAAAAGTGCATGAAAATGGCCAATTTACTCACTCTGAGTTCTCAAAAAGGGTTTCTTCACCCCGGGAAGTTAATTAAATACCATTTGGAGGCATTTAATGTTCGAGCAAAAACGGCTGATTTTCGACAAAAGAGATAACACCCCCCCCATTACGTCATGCTTCAGAAATGTGGAAAATGGTCCGTTTTCAAATGTTTTATTTTTGAACGTCAGTTCACATTTGTAGGTGGATCATCAGTGTTAGAGCTAAAATTAGCATGTTTAAAGTTATTTTCACTCTTCCAGGGGCTCAGGAAGTTAATTAAATACCATTTGGAGGCATTTAATGTTCGAGCAAAAACGGCTGATTTTCGACAAAAGAGATAACACCCCCCCATTACGTCATGCTTCAGAAATGTGGAAAATGGTCCGTTTTCAAATGTTTTATTTTTGAACGTCAGTTCACATTTGTAGGTGGATCATCAGTGTTAGAGCTAAAATTAGCATGTTTAAAGTGATTTTCATGCTTCCAGGGGCTCGGGAAGTGAAATAAATACCATTTGGAGGCATTTAATGTTCGAGCAAAAACGGCTGATTTTCGACAAAAGAGATAACACCCCCCCATTACGTCATGCTTCAGAAATGTGGAAAATGGTCCGTTTTCAAATGTTTTATTTTTGAACGTCAGTTCACATTTGTAGGTGGATCATCAGTGTTAGAGCTAAAATTAGCATGTTTAAAGTGATTTTCATGCTTCCAGGGGCCCAAAACACAAGATTTATGAAATGGTTAAAAGTGCATGAAAATGGCCAATTTACTCACTCTGAGTTCTCAAAAAGGGTTTCTTCACCCCAGGAAGTTAATTAAATACCATTTGGAGGCATTTAATGTTCGAGCAAAAACGGCTGATTTTCGACAAAAGAGATAACACCCCCCCCCCATTACGTCATGCTTCAGAAATGTGGAAAATGGTCCGTTTTCAAATGTTTTATTTTTGAACGTCAGTTCACATTTGTAGGTGGATCATCAGTGTTAGAGCTAAAATTAGCATGTTTAAAGTGATTTTCACTCTTCCAGGGGCTCGGGAAGTTAATTAAATACCATTTGGAGGCATTTAATGTTCGAGCAAAAACGGCTGATTTTCGACAAAAGAGATAACACCCCCCCATTACGTCATGCTTCAGAAATGTGGAAAATGGTCCGTTTTCAAATGTTTTAGTTTTTGAACGTCAGTTCACATTTGTAGGTGGATCATCAGTGTTAGAGCTAAAATTAGCATGTTTAAAGTGATTTTCATGCTTCCAGGGGCTCGGGAAGTGAAATAAATACCATTTGGAGGCATTTAATGTTCGAGCAAAAACGGCTGATTTTCGACAAAAGAGATAACACCCCCCCCCATTACGTCATGCTTCAGAAATGTGGAAAATGGTCCGTTTTCAAATGTTTTATTTTTGAACGTCAGTTCACATTTGTAGGTGGATCATCAGTGTTAGAGCTAAAATTAGCATGTTTAAAGTGATTTTCATGCTTCCAGGGGCCCAAAACACAAGATTTATGGAATGGTTAAAAGTGCATGAAAATGGCCAATTTACTCACTCTGAGTTCTCAAAAAGGGTTTCTTCACCCCGGGAAGTTAATTAAATACCATTTGGAGGCATTTAATATTCGAGCAAAAACGGCTGATTTTCGACAAAAGAGATAACACCCCCCCATTACGTCATGCTTCAGAAATGTGGAAAATGGTCCGTTTTCAAATGTTTTATTTTTGAACGTCAGTTCACATTTGTAGGTGGATCATCAGTGTTAGAGCTAAAATTAGCATGTTTAAAGTGATTTTCATGCTTCCAGGGGCCCAAAACACAAGATTTATGGAATGGTTAAAAGTGCATGAAAATGGCCAATTTACTCACTCTGAGTTCTCAAAAAGGGTTTCTTCACCCCGGGAAGTTAATTAATTACCATTTGGAGGCATTTAATGTTCGAGCAAAAACGGCTGATTTTCGACAAAAGAGATAACACCCCCCCATTACGTCATGCTTCAGAAATGTGGAAAATGGTCCGTTTTCAAATGTTTTATTTTTGAACGTCAGTTCACATTTGTAGGTGGATCATCAGTGTTAGAGCTAAAATTAGCATGTTTAAAGTGATTTTCATGCTTCCAGGGGCTCGGGAAGTTAATTAAATACCATTTGGAGGCATTTAATGTTCGAGCAAAAACGGCTGATTTTCGACAAAAGAGATAACACCCCCCCATTACGTCATGCTTCAGAAATGTGGAAAATGGTCCGTTTTCAAATGTTTTATTTTTGAACGTCAGTTCACATTTGTAGGTGGATCATCAGTGTTAGAGCTAAAATTAGCATGTTTAAAGTGATTTTCATGCTTCCAGGGGCCCAAAACACAAGATTTATGGAATGGTTAAAAGTGCATGAAAATGGCCAATTTACTCACTCTGAGTTCTCAAAAAGGGTTTCTTCACCCCGGGAAGTTAATTAAATACCATTTGGAGGCATTTAATGTTTGAGCAAAAACGGCTGATTTTCGACAAAAGAGATAACACTCCCCCATTACGTCATGCTTCAGAAATGTGGAAAATGGTCCGTTTTCAAATGTTTTATTTTTGAACGTCAGTTCACATTTGTAGGTGGATCATCAGTGTTAGAGCTAAAATTAGCATGTTTAAAGTGATTTTCATGCTTCCAGGGGCTCGGGAAGTTAATTAAATACCATTTGGAGGCATTTAATGTTCGAGCAAAAACGGCTGATTTTCGACATAAGAGATAACACCCCCCCATTACGTCATGCTTCAGAAATGTGGAAAATGGTCCGTTTTCAAATGTTTTATTTTTGAACGTCAGTTCACATTTGTAGGTGGATCATCAGTGTTAGAGCTAAAATTAGCATGTTTAAAGTGATTTTCATGCTTCCAGGGGCCCAAAACACAAGATTTATGGAATGTTTAAAAGTGCATGAAAATGGCCAATTTACTCACTCTGAGTTCTCAAAAAGGGTTTCTTCACCCCGGGAAGTTAATTAAATACCATTTGGAGGCATTTAATGTTCGAGCAAAAACGGCTGATTTTCGACAAAAGAGATAACACCCCCCCATTACGTCATGCTTCAGAAATGTGGAAAATGGTCAGTTTTTAAATGTTTTATTTTTGAACGTCAGTTCACATTTGTAGGTGGATCATCAGTGTTAGAGCTAAAATTAGCATGTTTAAAGTGATTTTCATGCTTCCAGGGGCTCGGGAAGTTAATTAAATACCATTTGGAGGCATTTAATGTTCGAGCAAAAACGGCTGATTTTCGACAAAAGAGATAACACCCCCCCATTACGTCATGCTTCAGAAATGTGGAAAATGGTCCGTTTTCAAATGTTTTATTTTTGAACGTCAGTTCACATTTGTAGGTGGATCATCAGTGTTAGAGCTAAAATTAGCATGTTTAAAGTGATTTTCATGCTTCCAGGGGCTCGGGAAGTTAATTAAATACCATTTGGAGGCATTTAATGTTCGAGCAAAAACGGCTGATTTTCGACAAAAGAGATAACACCCCCCCATTACGTCATGCTTCAGAAATGTGGAAAATGGTCCGTTTTCAAATGTTTTATTTTTGAACGTCAGTTCACATTTGTAGGTGGATCATCAGTGTTAGAGCTAAAATTAGCATGTTTAAAGTGATTTTCATGCTTCCAGGGGCTCGGGAAGTGAAATAAATACCATTTGGAGGCATTTAATGTTCGAGCAAAAACGGCTGATTTTCGACAAAAGAGATAACACCCCCCCATTACGTCATGCTTCAGAAATGTGGAAAATGGTCCGTTTTCAAATGTTTTATTTTTGAACGTCAGTTCACATTTGTAGGTGGATCATCAGTGTTAGAGCTAAAATTAGCATGTTTAAAGTGATTTTCATGCTTCCAGGGGCCCAAAACACAAGATTTATGGAATGGTTAAAAGTGCATGAAAATGGCCAATTTACTCACTCTGAGTTCTCAAAAAGGGTTTCTTCACCCCGGGAAGTTAATTAAATACCATTTGGAGGCATTTAATGTTCGAGCAAAAACGGCTGATTTTCGACAAAAGAGATAACACCCCCCCCATTACGTCATGCTTCAGAAATGTGGAAAATGGTCCGTTTTCAAATGTTTTATTTTTGAACGTCAGTTCACATTTGTAGGTGGATCATCAGTGTTAGAGCTAAAATTAGCATGTTTAAAGTGATTTTCACTCTTCCAGGGGCTCGGGAAGTTAATTAAATACCATTTGGAGGCATTTAATGTTCGAGCAAAAACGGCTGATTTTCGACAAAAGAGATAACACCCCCCCATTATGTCATGCTTCAGAAATGTGGAAAATGGTCCGTTTTCAAATGTTTTATTTTTGAACGTCAGTTCACATTTGTAGGTGGATCATCAGTGTTAGAGCTAAAATTAGCATGTTTAAAGTGATTTTCATGCTTCCAGGGGCCCAAAACACAAGATTTATGGAATGGTTAAAAGTGCATGAAAATGGCCAATTTACTCACTCTGAGTTCTCAAAAAGGGTTTCTTCACCCCAGGAAGTTAATTAAATACCATTTGGAGGCATTTAATGTTCGAGCAAAAACGGCTGATTTTCGACAAAAGAGATAACACCCCCCCCCATTACGTCATGCTTCAGAAATGTGGAAAATGGTCCGTTTTCAAATGTTTTATTTTTGAACGTCAGTTCACATTTGTAGGTGGATCATCAGTGTTAGAGCTAAAATTAGCATGTTTAAAGTGATTTTCACTCTTCCAGGGGCTCGGGAAGTTAATTAAATACCATTTGGAGGCATTTAATGTTCGAGCAAAAACGGCTGATTTTCGACAAAAGAGATAACACCCCCCCATTACGTCATGCTTCAGAAATGTGGAAAATGGTCCGTTTTCAAATGTTTTATTTTTGAACGTCAGTTCACATTTGTAGGTGGATCATCAGTGTTAGAGCTAAAATTAGCATGTTTAAAGTGATTTTCATGCTTCCAGGGGCTCGGGAAGTGAAATAAATACCATTTGGAGGCATTTAATGTTCGAGCAAAAACGGCTGATTTTCGACAAAAGAGATAACACCCCCCCCATTACGTCATGCTTCAGAAATGTGGAAAATGGTCCGTTTTCAAATGTTTTATTTTTGAACGTCAGTTCACATTTGTAGGTGGATCATCAGTGTTAGAGCTAAAATTAGCATGTTTAAAGTGATTTTCATGCTTCCAGGGGCCCAAAACACAAGATTTATGGAATGGTTAAAAGTGCATGAAAATGGCCAATTTACTCACTCTGAGTTCTCAAAAAGGGTTTCTTCACCCCGGGAAGTTAATTAAATACCATTTGGAGGCATTTAATATTCGAGCAAAAACGGCTGATTTTCGACAAAAGAGATAACACCCCCCCATTACGTCATGCTTCAGAAATGTGGAAAATGGTCCGTTTTCAAATGTTTTATTTTTGAACGTCAGTTCACATTTGTAGGTGGATCATGAGTGTTAGAGCTAAAATTAGCATGTTTAAAGTGATTTTCATGCTTCCAGGGGCTCGGGAAGTTAATTAAATACCATTTGGAGGCATTTAATGTTCGAGCAAAAACGGCTGATTTTCGACAAAAGAGATAACACCCCCCCATTACGTCATGCTTCAGAAATGTGGAAAATGGTCCGTTTTCAAATGTTTTATTTTTGAACGTCAGTTCACATTTGTAGGTGGATCATCAGTGTTAGAGCTAAAATTAGCATGTTTAAAGTGATTTTCATGCTTCCAGGGGCCCAAAACACAAGATTTATGGAATGGTTAAAAGTGCATGAAAATGGCCAATTTACTCACTCTGAGTTCTCAAAAAGGGTTTCTTCACCCCGGGAAGTTAATTAAATACCATTTGGAGGCATTTAATGTTCGAGCAAAAACGGCTGATTTTCGACAAAAGAGATAACACCCCCCCATTACGTCATGCTTCAGAAATGTGGAAAATGGTCCGTTTTCAAATGTTTTATTTTTGAACGTCAGTTCACATTTGTAGGTGGATCATCAGTGTTAGAGCTAAAATTAGCATGTTTAAAGTGATTTTCATGCTTCCAGGGGCTCGGGAAGTTAATTAAATACCATTTGGAGGCATTTAATGTTCGAGCAAAAACGGCTGATTTTCGACAAAAGAGATAACACCCCCCCATTACGTCATGCTTCAGAAATGTGGAAAATGGTCCGTTTTCAAATGTTTTATTTTTGAACGTCAGTTCACATTTGTAGGTGGATCATCAGTGTTAGAGCTAAAATTAGCATGTTTAAAGTGATTTTCATGCTTCCAGGGGCCCAAAACACAAGATTTATGGAATGGTTAAAAGTGCATGAAAATGGCCAATTTACTCACTCTGAGTTCTCAAAAAGGGTTTCTTCACCCCGGGAAGTTAATTAAATACCATTTGGAGGCATTTAATGTTTGAGCAAAAACGGCTGATTTTCGACAAAAGAGATAACACCCCCCCATTACGTCATGCTTCAGAAATGTGGAAAATGGTCCGTTTTCAAATGTTTTATTTTTGAACGTCAGTTCACATTTGTAGGTGGATCATCAGTGTTAGAGCTAAAATTAGCATGTTTAAAGTGATTTTCATGCTTCCAGGGGCTCGGGAAGTTAATTAAATACCATTTGGAGGCATTTAATGTTCGAGCAAAAACGGCTGATTTTCGACATAAGAGATAACACCCCCCCATTACGTCATGCTTCAGAAATGTGGAAAATGGTCCGTTTTCAAATGTTTTATTTTTGAACGTCAGTTCACATTTGTAGGTGGATCATCAGTGTTAGAGCTAAAATTAGCATGTTTAAAGTGATTTTCATGCTTCCAGGGGCCCAAAACACAAGATTTATGGAATGGTTAAAAGTGCATGAAAATGGCCAATTTACTCACTCTGAGTTCTCAAAAAGGGTTTCTTCACCCCGGGAAGTTAATTAAATACCATTTGGAGGCATTTAATGTTCGAGCAAAAACGGCTGATTTTCGACAAAAGAGATAACACCCCCCCATTACGTCATGCTTCAGAAATGTGGAAAATGGTCAGTTTTTAAATGTTTTATTTTTGAACGTCAGTTCACATTTGTAGGTGGATCATCAGTGTTAGAGCTAAAATTAGCATGTTTAAAGTGATTTTCATGCTTCCAGGGGCTCGGGAAGTTAATTAAATACCATTTGGAGGCATTTAATGTTCGAGCAAAAACGGCTGATTTTCGACAAAAGAGATAACACCCCCCCATTACGTCATGCTTCAGAAATGTGGAAAATGGTCCGTTTTCAAATGTTTTATTTTTGAACGTCAGTTCACATTTGTAGGTGGATCATCAGTGTTAGAGCTAAAATTAGCATGTTTAAAGTGATTTTCATGCTTCCAGGGGCTCGGGAAGTTAATTAAATACCATTTGGAGGCATTTAATGTTCGAGCAAAAACGGCTGATTTTCGACAAAAGAGATAACACCCCCCCATTACGTCATGCTTCAGAAATGTGGAAAATGGTCCGTTTTCAAATGTTTTATTTTTGAACGTCAGTTCACATTTGTAGGTGGATCATCAGTGTTAGAGCTAAAATTAGCATGTTTAAAGTGATTTTCATGCTTCCAGGGGCTCGGGAAGTTAATTAAATACCATTTGGAGGCATTTAATGTTCGAGCAAAAACGGCTGATTTTCGACAAAAGAGATAACACCCCCCCATTACGTCATGCTTCAGAAATGTGGAAAATGGTCCGTTTTCAAATGTTTTATTTTTGAACGTCAGTTCACATTTGTAGGTGGATCATCAGTGTTAGAGCTAAAATTAGCATGTTTAAAGTGATGTTCATGCTTCCAGGGGCTCGGGAAGTTAATTAAGTACCATTTGGAGGCATTTAATGTTCGAGCAAAAACGGCTGATTTTCGACAAAAGAGATAACACCCCCCCATTACGTCATGCTTCAGAAATGTGGAAAATGGTCCGTTTTCAAATGTTTTATTTTTGAACGTCAGTTCACATTTGTAGGTGGATCATCAGTGTTAGAGCTAAAATTAGCATGTTTAAAGTGATTTTCATGCTTCCAGGGGCTCGGGAAGTTAATTAAATACCATTTGGAGGCATTTAATGTTCGAGCAAAAACGGCTGATTTTCGACAAAAGAGATAACACCCCCCCATTACGTCATGCTTCAGAAATGTGGAAAATGGTCCGTTTTCAAATGTTTTATTTTTGAACGTCAGTTCACATTTGTAGGTGGATCATCAGTGTTAGAGCTAAAATTAGCATGTTTAAAGTGATTTTCATGCTTCCAGGGGCCCAAAACACAAGATTTATGGAATGGTTAAAAGTGCATGAAAATGGCCAATTTACTCACTCTGAGTTCTCAAAAAGGGTTTCTTCACCCCGGGAAGTTAATTAATTACCATTTGGAGGCATTTAATGTTCGAGCAAAAACGGCTGATTTTCGACAAAAGAGATAACACCCCCCCATTACGTCATGCTTCAGAAATGTGTAAAATGGTCCGTTTTCAAATGTTTTATTTTTGAACGTCAGTTCACATTTGTAGGTGGATCATCAGTGTTAGAGCTAAAATTAGCATGTTTAAAGTGATTTTCATGCTTCCAGGGGCTCGGGAAGTTAATTAAATACCATTTGGAGGCATTTAATGTACGAGCAAAAACGGCTGATTTTCGACAAAAGAGATAACACCCCCCCATTACGTCATGCTTCAGAAATGTGGAAAATGGTCCGTTTTCAAATGTTTTATTTTTGAACGTCAGTTCACATTTGTAGGTGGATCATCAGTGTTAGAGCTAAAATTAGCATGTTTAAAGTGATTTTCATGCTTCCAGGGGCCCAAAACACAAGATTTATGGAATGGTTAAAAGTGCATGAAAATGGCCAATTTACTCACTCTGAGTTCTCAAAAAGGGTTTCTTCACCCCGGGAAGTTAATTAAATACCATTTGGAGGCATTTAATGTTTGAGCAAAAACAGCTGATTTTCGACAAAAGAGATAACACTCCCCCATTACGTCATGCTTCAGAAATGTGGAAAATGGTCCGTTTTCAAATGTTTTATTTTTGAACGTCAGTTCACATTTGTAGGTGGATCATCAGTGTTAGAGCTAAAATTAGCATGTTTAAAGTGATTTTCATGCTTCCAGGGGCTCGGGAAGTTAATTAAATACCATTTGGAGGCATTTAATGTTCGAGCAAAAACGGCTGATTTTTGACATAAGAGATAACACCCCCCCATTACGTCATGCTTCAGAAATGTGGAAAATGGTCCGTTTTCAAATGTTTTATTTTTGAACGTCAGTTCACATTTGTAGGTGGATCATCAGTGTTAGAGCTAAAATTAGCATGTTTAAAGTGATTTTCATGCTTCCAGGGGCCCAAAACACAAGATTTATGGAATGTTTAAAAGTGCATGAAAATGGCCAATTTACTCACTCTGAGTTCTCAAAAAGGGTTTCTTCACCCCGGGAAGTTAATTAAATACCATTTGGAGGCATTTAATGTTCGAGCAAAAACGGCTGATTTTCGACAAAAGAGATAACACCCCCCCATTACGTCATGCTTCAGAAATGTGGAAAATGGTCAGTTTTTAAATGTTTTATTTTTGAACGTCAGTTCACATTTGTAGCTGGATCATCAGTGTTAGAGCTAAAATTAGCATGTTTAAAGTGATTTTCATGCTTCCAGGGGCTCGGGAAGTTAATTAAATACCATTTGGAGGCATTTAATGTTCGAGCAAAAACGGCTGATTTTCGACAAAAGAGATAACACCCCCCCATTACGTCATGCTTCAGAAATGTGGAAAATGGTCCGTTTTCAAATGTTTTATTTTTGAACGTCAGTTCACATTTGTAGGTGGATCATCAGTGTTAGAGCTAAAATTAGCATGTTTAAAGTGATTTTCATGCTTCCAGGGGCTCGGGAAGTTAATTAAATACCATTTGGAGGCATTTAATGTTCGAGCAAAAACGGCTGATTTTCGACAAAAGAGATAACACCCCCCCATTACGTCATGCTTCAGAAATGTGGAAAATGGTCCGTTTTCAAATGTTTTATTTTTGAACGTCAGTTCACATTTGTAGGTGGATCATCAGTGTTAGAGCTAAAATTAGCATGTTTAAAGTGATTTTCATGCTTCCAGGGGCTCGGGAAGTGAAATAAATACCATTTGGAGGCATTTAATGTTCGAGCAAAAACGGCTGATTTTCGACAAAAGAGATAACACCCCCCCATTACGTCATGCTTCAGAAATGTGGAAAATGGTCCGTTTTCAAATGTTTTATTTTTGAACGTCAGTTCACATTTGTAGGTGGATCATCAGTGTTAGAGCTAAAATTAGCATGTTTAAAGTGATTTTCATGCTTCCAGGGGCCCAAAACACAAGATTTATGGAATGGTTAAAAGTGCATGAAAATGGCCAATTTACTCACTCTGAGTTCTCAAAAAGGGTTTCTTCACCCCGGGAAGTTAATTAAATACCATTTGGAGGCATTTAATGTTCGAGCAAAAACGGCTGATTTTCGACAAAAGAGATAACACCCCCCCCATTACGTCATGCTTCAGAAATGTGGAAAATGGTCCGTTTTCAAATGTTTTATTTTTGAACGTCAGTTCACATTTGTAGGTGGATCATCAGTGTTAGAGCTAAAATTAGCATGTTTAAAGTGATTTTCACTCTTCCAGGGGCTCGGGAAGTTAATTAAATACCATTTGGAGGCATTTAATGTTCGAGCAAAAACGGCTGATTTTCGACAAAAGAGATAACACCCCCCCATTATGTCATGCTTCAGAAATGTGGAAAATGGTCCGTTTTCAAATGTTTTATTTTTGAACGTCAGTTCACATTTGTAGGTGGATCATCAGTGTTAGAGCTAAAATTAGCATGTTTAAAGTGATTTTCATGCTTCCAGGGGCCCAAAACACAAGATTTATGGAATGGTTAAAAGTGCATGAAAATGGCCAATTTACTCACTCTGAGTTCTCAAAAAGGGTTTCTTCACCCCAGGAAGTTAATTAAATACCATTTGGAGGCATTTAATGTTCGAGCAAAAACGGCTGATTTTCGACAAAAGAGATAACACCCCCCCCCATTACGTCATGCTTCAGAAATGTGGAAAATGGTCCGTTTTCAAATGTTTTATTTTTGAACGTCAGTTCACATTTGTAGGTGGATCATCAGTGTTAGAGCTAAAATTAGCATGTTTAAAGTGATTTTCACTCTTCCAGGGGCTCGGGAAGTTAATTAAATACCATTTGGAGGCATTTAATGTTCGAGCAAAAACGGCTGATTTTCGACAAAAGAGATAACACCCCCCCATTACGTCATGCTTCAGAAATGTGGAAAATGGTCCGTTTTCAAATGTTTTATTTTTGAACGTCAGTTCACATTTGTAGGTGGATCATCAGTGTTAGAGCTAAAATTAGCATGTTTAAAGTGATTTTCATGCTTCCAGGGGCTCGGGAAGTGAAATAAATACCATTTGGAGGCATTTAATGTTCGAGCAAAAACGGCTGATTTTCGACAAAAGAGATAACACCCCCCCCCATTACGTCATGCTTCAGAAATGTGGAAAATGGTCCGTTTTCAAATGTTTTATTTTTGAACGTCAGTTCACATTTGTAGGTGGATCATCAGTGTTAGAGCTAAAATTAGCATGTTTAAAGTGATTTTCATGCTTCCAGGGGCCCAAAACACAAGATTTATGGAATGGTTAAAAGTGCATGAAAATGGCCAATTTACTCACTCTGAGTTCTCAAAAAGGGTTTCTTCACCCCGGGAAGTTAATTAAATACCATTTGGAGGCATTTAATATTCGAGCAAAAACGGCTGATTTTCGACAAAAGAGATAACACCCCCCCATTACGTCATGCTTCAGAAATGTGGAAAATGGTCCGTTTTCAAATGTTTTATTTTTGAACGTCAGTTCACATTTGTAGGTGGATCATCAGTGTTAGAGCTAAAATTAGCATGTTTAAAGTGATTTTCATGCTTCCAGGGGCTCGGGAAGTTAATTAAATACCATTTGGAGGCATTTAATGTTCGAGCAAAAACGGCTGATTTTCGACAAAAGAGATAACACCCCCCCATTACGTCATGCTTCAGAAATGTGGAAAATGGTCCGTTTTCAAATGTTTTATTTTTGAACGTCAGTTCACATTTGTAGGTGGATCATCAGTGTTAGAGCTAAAATTAGCATGTTTAAAGTGATTTTCATGCTTCCAGGGGCCCAAAACACAAGATTTATGGAATGGTTAAAAGTGCATGAAAATGGCCAATTTACTCACTCTGAGTTCTCAAAAAGGGTTTCTTCACCCCGGGAAGTTAATTAAATACCATTTGGAGGCATTTAATGTTCGAGCAAAAACGGCTGATTTTCGACAAAAGAGATAACACCCCCCCATTACGTCATGCTTCAGAAATGTGGAAAATGGTCCGTTTTCAAATGTTTTATTTTTGAACGTCAGTTCACATTTGTAGGTGGATCATCAGTGTTAGAGCTAAAATTAGCATGTTTAAAGTGATTTTCATGCTTCCAGGGGCTCGGGAAGTTAATTAAATACCATTTGGAGGCATTTAATGTTCGAGCAAAAACGGCTGATTTTCGACAAAAGAGATAACACCCCCCCATTACGTCATGCTTCAGAAATGTGGAAAATGGTCCGTTTTCAAATGTTTTATTTTTGAACGTCAGTTCACATTTGTAGGTGGATCATCAGTGTTAGAGCTAAAATTAGCATGTTTAAAGTGATTTTCATGCTTCCAGGGGCCCAAAACACAAGATTTATGGAATGGTTAAAAGTGCATGAAAATGGCCAATTTACTCACTCTGAGTTCTCAAAAAGGGTTTCTTCACCCCGGGAAGTTAATTAAATACCATTTGGAGGCATTTAATGTTTGAGCAAAAACGGCTGATTTTCGACAAAAGAGATAACACCCCCCCATTACGTCATGCTTCAGAAATGTGGAAAATGGTCCGTTTTCAAATGTTTTATTTTTGAACGTCAGTTCACATTTGTAGGTGGATCATCAGTGTTAGAGCTAAAATTAGCATGTTTAAAGTGATTTTCATGCTTCCAGGGGCTCGGGAAGTTAATTAAATACCATTTGGAGGCATTTAATGTTCGAGCAAAAACGGCTGATTTTCGACATAAGAGATAACACCCCCCCATTACGTCATGCTTCAGAAATGTGGAAAATGGTCCGTTTTCAAATGTTTTATTTTTGAACGTCAGTTCACATTTGTAGGTGGATCATCAGTGTTAGAGCTAAAATTAGCATGTTTAAAGTGATTTTCATGCTTCCAGGGGCCCAAAACACAAGATTTATGGAATGGTTAAAAGTGCATGAAAATGGCCAATTTACTCACTCTGAGTTCTCAAAAAGGGTTTCTTCACCCCGGGAAGTTAATTAAATACCATTTGGAGGCATTTAATGTTCGAGCAAAAACGGCTGATTTTCGACAAAAGAGATAACACCCCCCCATTACGTCATGCTTCAGAAATGTGGAAAATGGTCAGTTTTTAAATGTTTTATTTTTGAACGTCAGTTCACATTTGTAGGTGGATCATCAGTGTTAGAGCTAAAATTAGCATGTTTAAAGTGATTTTCATGCTTCCAGGGGCTCGGGAAGTTAATTAAATACCATTTGGAGGCATTTAATGTTCGAGCAAAAACGGCTGATTTTCGACAAAAGAGATAACACCCCCCCATTACGTCATGCTTCAGAAATGTGGAAAATGGTCCGTTTTCAAATGTTTTATTTTTGAACGTCAGTTCACATTTGTAGGTGGATCATCAGTGTTAGAGCTAAAATTAGCATGTTTAAAGTGATTTTCATGCTTCCAGGGGCTCGGGAAGTTAATTAAATACCATTTGGAGGCATTTAATGTTCGAGCAAAAACGGCTGATTTTCGACAAAAGAGATAACACCCCCCCATTACGTCATGCTTCAGAAATGTGGAAAATGGTCCGTTTTCAAATGTTTTATTTTTGAACGTCAGTTCACATTTGTAGGTGGATCATCAGTGTTAGAGCTAAAATTAGCATGTTTAAAGTGATTTTCATGCTTCCAGGGGCTCGGGAAGTTAATTAAATACCATTTGGAGGCATTTAATGTTCGAGCAAAAACGGCTGATTTTCGACAAAAGAGATAACACCCCCCCATTACGTCATGCTTCAGAAATGTGGAAAATGGTCCGTTTTCAAATGTTTTATTTTTGAACGTCAGTTCACATTTGTAGGTGGATCATCAGTGTTAGAGCTAAAATTAGCATGTTTAAAGTGATTTTCATGCTTCCAGGGGCTCGGGAAGTTAATTAAATACCATTTGGAGGCATTTAATGTTCGAGCAAAAACGGCTGATTTTCGACAAAAGAGATAACACCCCCCCATTACGTCATGCTTCAGAAATGTGGAAAATGGTCCGTTTTCAAATGTTTTATTTTTGAACGTCAGTTCACATTTGTAGGTGGATCATCAGTGTTAGAGCTAAAATTAGCATGTTTAAAGTGATTTTCATGCTTCCAGGGGCCCAAAACACAAGATTTATGGAATGGTTAAAAGTGCATGAAAATGGCCAATTTACTCACTCTGAGTTCTCAAAAAGGGTTTCTTCACCCCGGGAAGTTAATTAAATACCATTTGGAGGCATTTAATGTTTGAGCAAAAACGGCTGATTTTCGACAAAAGAGATAACACCCCCCCATTACGTCATGCTTCAGAAATGTGGAAAATGGTCCGTTTTCAAATGTTTTATTTTTGAACGTCAGTTCACATTTGTAGGTGGATCATCAGTGTTAGAGCTAAAATTAGCATGTTTAAAGTGATTTTCATGCTTCCAGGGGCTCGGGAAGTTAATTAAATACCATTTGGAGGCATTTAATGTTCGAGCAAAAACGGCTGATTTTCGACATAAGAGATAACACCCCCCCATTACGTCATGCTTCAGAAATGTGGAAAATGGTCCGTTTTCAAATGTTTTATTTTTGAACGTCAGTTCACATTTGTAGGTGGATCATCAGTGTTAGAGCTAAAATTAGCATGTTTAAAGTGATTTTCATGCTTCCAGGGGCCCAAAACACAAGATTTATGGAATGGTTAAAAGTGCATGAAAATGGCCAATTTACTCACTCTGAGTTCTCAAAAAGGGTTTCTTCACCCCGGGAAGTTAATTAAATACCATTTGGAGGCATTTAATGTTCGAGCAAAAACGGCTGATTTTCGACAAAAGAGATAACACCCCCCCATTACGTCATGCTTCAGAAATGTGGAAAATGGTCAGTTTTTAAATGTTTTATTTTTGAACGTCAGTTCACATTTGTAGGTGGATCATCAGTGTTAGAGCTAAAATTAGCATGTTTAAAGTGATTTTCATGCTTCCAGGGGCTCGGGAAGTTAATTAAATACCATTTGGAGGCATTTAATGTTCGAGCAAAAACGGCTGATTTTCGACAAAAGAGATAACACCCCCCCATTACGTCATGCTTCAGAAATGTGGAAAATGGTCCGTTTTCAAATGTTTTATTTTTGAACGTCAGTTCACATTTGTAGGTGGATCATCAGTGTTAGAGCTAAAATTAGCATGTTTAAAGTGATTTTCATGCTTCCAGGGGCTCGGGAAGTTAATTAAATACCATTTGGAGGCATTTAATGTTCGAGCAAAAACGGCTGATTTTCGACAAAAGAGATAACACCCCCCCATTACGTCATGCTTCAGAAATGTGGAAAATGGTCCGTTTTCAAATGTTTTATTTTTGAACGTCAGTTCACATTTGTAGGTGGATCATCAGTGTTAGAGCTAAAATTAGCATGTTTAAAGTGATTTTCATGCTTCCAGGGGCTCGGGAAGTTAATTAAATACCATTTGGAGGCATTTAATGTTCGAGCAAAAACGGCTGATTTTCGACAAAAGAGATAACACCCCCCCATTACGTCATGCTTCAGAAATGTGGAAAATGGTCCGTTTTCAAATGTTTTATTTTTGAACGTCAGTTCACATTTGTAGGTGGATCATCAGTGTTAGAGCTAAAATTAGCATGTTTAAAGTGATGTTCATGCTTCCAGGGGCTCGGGAAGTTAATTAAGTACCATTTGGAGGCATTTAATGTTCGAGCAAAAACGGCTGATTTTCGACAAAAGAGATAACACCCCCCCATTACGTCATGCTTCAGAAATGTGGAAAATGGTCCGTTTTCAAATGTTTTATTTTTGAACGTCAGTTCACATTTGTAGGTGGATCATCAGTGTTAGAGCTAAAATTAGCATGTTTAAAGTGATTTTCATGCTTCCAGGGGCTCGGGAAGTTAATTAAATACCATTTGGAGGCATTTAATGTTCGAGCAAAAACGGCTGATTTTCGACAAAAGAGATAACACCCCCCCATTACGTCATGCTTCAGAAATGTGGAAAATGGTCCGTTTTCAAATGTTTTATTTTTGAACGTCAGTTCACATTTGTAGGTGGATCATCAGTGTTAGAGCTAAAATTAGCATGTTTAAAGTGATTTTCATGCTTCCAGGGGCCCAAAACACAAGATTTATGGAATGGTTAAAAGTGCATGAAAATGGCCAATTTACTCACTCTGAGTTCTCAAAAAGGGTTTCTTCACCCCGGGAAGTTAATTAAATACCATTTGGAGGCATTTAATGTTTGAGCAAAAACGGCTGATTTTCGACAAAAGAGATAACACCCCCCCATTACGTCATGCTTCAGAAATGTGGAAAATGGTCCGTTTTCAAATGTTTTATTTTTGAACGTCAGTTCACATTTGTAGGTGGATCATCAGTGTTAGAGCTAAAATTAGCATGTTTAAAGTGATTTTCATGCTTCCAGGGTCTCGGGAAGTTAATTAAATACCATTTGGAGGCATTTAATGTTCGAGCAAAAACGGCTGATTTTCGACATAAGAGATAACACCCCCCCATTACGTCATGCTTCAGAAATGTGGAAGATGGTCCGTTTTCAAATGTTTTATTTTTGAACGTCAGTTCACATTTGTAGGTGGATCATCAGTGTTAGAGCTAAAATTAGCATGTTTAAAGTGATTTTCATGCTTCCAGGGGCCCAAAACACAAGATTTATGGAATGGTTAAAAGTGCATGAAAATGGCCAATTTACTCACTCTGAGTTCTCAAAAAGGGTTTCTTCACCCCGGGAAGTTAATTAAATACCATTTGGAGGCATTTAATGTTCGAGCAAAAACGGCTGATTTTCGACAAAAGAGATAACACCCCCCCATTACGTCATGCTTCAGAAATGTGGAAAATGGTCAGTTTTTAAATGTTTTATTTTTGAACGTCAGTTCACATTTGTAGGTGGATCATCAGTGTTAGAGCTAAAATTAGCATGTTTAAAGTGATTTTCATGCTTCCAGGGGCTCGGGAAGTTAATTAAATACCATTTGGAGGCATTTAATGTTCGAGCAAAAACGGCTGATTTTCGACAAAAGAGATAACACCCCCCCATTACGTCATGCTTCAGAAATGTGGAAAATGGTCCGTTTTCAAATGTTTTATTTTTGAACGTCAGTTCACATTTGTAGGTGGATCATCAGTGTTAGAGCAAAAATTAGCATGTTTAAAGTGATTTTCATGCTTCCAGGGGCTCGGGAAGTTAATTAAATACCATTTGGAGGCATTTAATGTTCGAGCAAAAACGGCTGATTTTCGACAAAAGAGATAATACCCCCCCATTACGTCATGCTTCAGAAATGTGGAAAATGGTCCGTTTTCAAATGTTTTATTTTTGAACGTCAGTTCACATTTGTAGGTGGATCATCAGTGTTAGAGCTAAAATTAGCATGTTTAAAGTGATTTTCATGCTTCCAGGGGCTCGGGAAGTTAATTAAATACCATTTGGAGGCATTTAATGTTCGAGCAAAAACGGCTGATTTTCGACAAAAGAGATAACACCCCCCCATTACGTCATGCTTCAGAAATGTGGAAAATGGTCCGTTTTCAAATGTTTTATTTTTGAACGTCAGTTCACATTTGTAGGTGGATCATCAGTGTTAGAGCTAAAATTAGCATGTTTAAAGTGATTTTCATGCTTCCAGGGGCCCAAAACACAAGATTTATGGAATGGTTAAAAGTGCATGAAAATGGCCAATTTACTCACTCTGAGTTCTCAAAAAGGGTTTCTTCACCCCGGGAAGTTAATTAAATACCATTTGGAGGCATTTAATGTTCGAGCAAAAACGGCTGATTTTCGACAAAAGAGATAACACCCCCCCATTATGTCATGCTTCAGAAATGTGGAAAATGGTCCGTTTTCAAATGTTTTATTTTTGAACGTCAGTTCACATTTGTAGGTGGATCATCAGTGTTAGAGCTAAAATTAGCATGTTTAAAGTGATTTTCATGCTTCCAGGGTCTCGGGAAGTTAATTAAATACCATTTGGAGGCATTTAATGTTCGAGCAAAAACGGCTGATTTTCGACAAAAGAGATAACACCCCCCCATTACGTCATGCTTCAGAAATGTGGAAAATGGTCCGTTTTCAAATGTTTTATTTTTGAACGTCAGTTCACATTTGTAGGTGGATCATCAGTGTTAGAGCTAAAATTAGCATGTTTAAAGTGATTTTCATGCTTCCAGGGGCTCGGGAAGTTAATTAAATACCATTTGGAGGCATTTAATGTTCGAGCAAAA
Source organism: Lissotriton vulgaris (assembly GCF_964263255.1). Lineage (NCBI taxonomy): Eukaryota > Metazoa > Chordata > Amphibia > Caudata > Salamandridae > Lissotriton > Lissotriton vulgaris. The sequence continues at coordinate 105,633 of NW_028246455.1, read as the reverse complement.
ACGGCTGATTTTCGACAAAAGAGATAACACCCCCCCATTACGTCATGCTTCAGAAATGTGGAAAATGGTCCGTTTTCAAATGTTTTATTTTTGAACGTCAGTTCACATTTGTAGGTGGATCATCAGTGTTAGAGCTAAAAGTAGCATGTTTAAAGTGATTTTCATGCTTCCAGGGGCTCGGGAAGTTAATTAAATACCATTTGGAGGCATTTAATGTTCGAGCAAAAACGGCTGATTTTCGACAAAAGAGATAACACCACCCCATTACGTCATGCTTCAGAAATGTGGAAAATGGTCCGTTTTCAAATGTTTTATTTTTGAACGTCAGTTCACATTTGTAGGTGGATCATCAGTGTTAGAGCTAAAATTAGCATGTTTAAAGTGATTTTCATGCTTCCAGGGGCTCGGGAAGTGAAATAAATACCATTTGGAGGCATTTAATGTTCGAGCAAAAACTGCTGATTTTCGACAAAAGAGATAACACCCCCCCATTACGTCATGCTTCAGAAATGTGGAAAATGGTCCGTTTTCAAATGTTTTATTTTTGAACGTCAGTTCACATTTGTAGGTGGATCATCAGTGTTAGAGCTAAAATTAGCATGTTTAAAGTGATTTTCATGCTTCCAGGGGCCCAAAACACAAGATTTATGGAATGGTTAAAAGTGCATGAAAATGGCCAATTTACTCACTCTGAGTTCTCAAAAAGGGTTTCTTCACCCCGGGAAGTTAATTAAATACCATTTGGAGGCATTTAATGTTCGAGCAAAAACGGCTGATTTTCGACAAAAGAGATAACACCCCCCCATTACGTCATGCTTCAGAAATGTGGAAAATGGTCCGTTTTCAAATGTTTTATTTTTGAACGTCAGTTCACATTTGTAGGTGAATCATCAGTGTTAGAGCTAAAATTAGCATGTTTAAAGTGATTTTCATGCTTCCAGGGGCTCGGGAAGTTAATTAAATACCATTTGGAGGCATTTAATGTTCGAGCAAAAACGGCTGATTTTCGACAAAAGAGATAACACCCCCCCCCATTACGTCATGCTTCAGAAATGTGGAAAATGGTCCGTTTTCAAATGTTTTATTTTTGAACGTCAGTTCACATTTGTAGGTGGATCATCAGTGTTAGAGCTAAAATTAGCATGTTTAAAGTGATTTTCATGCTTCCAGGGGCTCGGGAAGTTAATTAAATACCATTTGGAGGCATTTAATGTTCGAGCAAAAAACGGCTGATTTTCGACAAAAGAGATAACACCCCCCCATTACGTCATGCTTCAGAAATGTAGAAAATGGTCCGTTTTCAAATGTTTTATTTTTGAACGTCAGTTCACATTTGTAGGTGGATCATCAGTGTTAGAGCTAAAATTAGCATGTTTAAAGTGATTTTCATGCTTCCAGGGGCTCGGGAAGTGAAATAAATACCATTTGGAGGCATTTAATGTTCGAGCAAAAACGGCTGATTTTCGACAAAAGAGATAACACCCCCCCATTACGTCATGCTTCAGAAATGTGGAAAATGGTCCGTTTTCAAATGTTTTATTTTTGAACGTCAGTTCACATTTGTAGGTGGATCATCAGTGTTAGAGCTAAAATTAGCATGTTTAAAGTGATTTTCATGCTTCCAGGGGCCCAAAACACAAGATTTATGGAATGGTTAAAAGTGCATGAAAATGGCCAATTTACTCACTCTGAGTTCTCAAAAAGGGTTTCTTCACCCCGGGAAGTTAATTAAATACCATTTGGAGGCATTTAATGTTTGAGCAAAAACGGCTGATTTTCGACAAAAGAGATAACACCCCCCCATTACGTCATGCTTCAGAAATGTGGAAAATGGTCCGTTTTCAAATGTTTTATTTTTGAACGTCAGTTCACATTTGTAGGTGGATCATCAGTGTTAGAGCTAAAATTAGCATGTTTAAAGTGATTTTCATGCTTCCAGGGGCTCGGGAAGTTAATTAAATACCATTTGGAGGCATTTAATGTTCGAGCAAAAACGGCTGATTTTCGACATAAGAGATAACACCCCCCCATTACGTCATGCTTCAGAAATGTGGAAAATGGTCCGTTTTCAAATGTTTTATTTTTGAACGTCAGTTCACATTTGTAGGTGGATCATCAGTGTTAGAGCTAAAATTAGCATGTTTAAAGTGATTTTCATGCTTCCAGGGGCCCAAAACACAAGATTTATGGAATGGTTAAAAGTGCATGAAAATGGCCAATTTACTCACTCTGAGTTCTCAAAAAGGGTTTCTTCACCCCGGGAAGTTAATTAAATACCATTTGGAGGCATTTAATGTTCGAGCAAAAACGGCTGATTTTCGACAAAAGAGATAACACCCCCCCCCATTACGTCATGCTTCAGAAATGTGGAAAATGGTCCGTTTTCAAATGTTTTATTTTTGAACGTCAGTTCACATTTGTAGGTGGATCATCAGTGTTAGAGCTAAAATTAGCATGTTTAAAGTGATTTTCACTCTTCCAGGGGCTCGGGAAGTTAATTAAATACCATTTGGAGGCATTTAATGTTCGAGCAAAAACGGCTGATTTTCGACAAAAGAGATAACACCCCCCCTTTACGTCATGCTTCAGAAATGTGGAAAATGGTCCGTTTTCAAATGTTTTATTTTTGAACGTCAGTTCACATTTGTAGGTGGATCATCAGTGTTAGAGCTAAAATTAGCATGTTTAAAGTGATTTTCATGCTTCCAGGGGCTCGGGAAGTGAAATAAATACCATTTGGAGGCATTTAATGTTCGAGCAAAAACGGCTGATTTTCGACAAAAGAGATAACACCCCCCCATTACGTCATGCTTCAGAAATGTGGAAAATGGTCCGTTTTCAAATGTTTTATTTTTGAACGTCAGTTCACATTTGTAGGTGGATCATCAGTGTTAGAGCTAAAATTAGCATGTTTAAAGTGATTTTCATGCTTCCAGGGGCCCAAAACACAAGATTTATGGAATGGTTAAAAGTGCATGAAAATGGCCAATTTACTCACTCTGAGTTCTCAAAAAGGGTTTCTTCACCCCGGGAAGTTAATTAAATACCATTTGGAGGCATTTAATGTTCGAGCAAAAACGGCTGATTTTCGACAAAAGAGATAACACCCCCCCATTACGTCATGCTTCAGAAATGTGGAAAATGGTCCGTTTTCAAATGTTTTATTTTTGAACGTCAGTTCACATTTGTAGGTGGATCATCAGTGTTAGAGCTAAAATTAGCATGTTTAAAGTGATTTTCATGCTTCCAGGGGCCCAAAACACAAGATTTATGGAATGGTTAAAAGTGCATGAAAATGGCCAATTTACTCACTCTGAGTTCTCAAAAAGGGTTTCTTCACCCCGGGAAGTTAATTAAATACCATTTGGAGGCATTTAATGTTCGAGCAAAAACGGCTGATTTTCGACAAAAGAGATAACACCCCCCCATTATGTCATGCTTCAGAAATGTGGAAAATGGTCCGTTTTCAAATGTTTTATTTTTGAACGTCAGTTCACATTTGTAGGTGGATCATCAGTGTTAGAGCTAAAATTAGCATGTTTAAAGTGATTTTCATGCTTCCAGGGGCTCGGGAAGTTAATTAAATACCATTTGGAGGCATTTAATGTTCGAGCAAAAACGGCTGATTTTCGACAAAAGAGATAACACCCCCCCATTACGTCATGCTTCAGAAATGTGGAAAATGGTCCGTTTTCAAATGTTTTATTTTTGAACGTCAGTTCACATTTGTAGGTGGATCATCAGTGTTAGAGCTCAAATTAGCATGTTTAAAGTGATTTTCATGCTTCCAGGGGCTCGGGAAGTTAATTAAATACCATTTGGAGGCATTTAATGTTCGAGCAAAAACGGCTGATTTTCGACAAAAGAGATAACACCCCCCCATTACGTCATGCTTCAGAAATGTGGAAAATGGTCCGTTTTCAAATGTTTTATTTTTGAACGTCAGTTCACATTTGTAGGTGGATCATCAGTGTTAGAGCTAAAAGTAGCATGTTTAAAGTGATTTTCATGCTTCCAGGGGCTCGGGAAGTTAATTAAATACCATTTGGAGGCATTTAATGTTCGAGCAAAAACGGCTGATTTTCGACAAAAGAGATAACACCACCCCATTACGTCATGCTTCAGAAATGTGGAAAATGGTCCGTTTTCAAATGTTTTATTTTTGAACGTCAGTTCACATTTGTAGGTGGATCATCAGTGTTAGAGCTAAAATTAGCATGTTTAAAGTGATTTTCATGCTTCCAGGGGCTCGGGAAGTGAAATAAATACCATTTGGAGGCATTTAATGTTCGAGCAAAAACTGCTGATTTTCGACAAAAGAGATAACACCCCCCCATTACGTCATGCTTCAGAAATGTGGAAAATGGTCCGTTTTCAAATGTTTTATTTTTGAACGTCAGTTCACATTTGTAGGTGGATCATCAGTGTTAGAGCTAAAATTAGCATGTTTAAAGTGATTTTCATGCTTCCAGGGGCCCAAAACACAAGATTTATGGAATGGTTAAAAGTGCATGAAAATGGCCAATTTACTCACTCTGAGTTCTCAAAAAGGGTTTCTTCACCCCGGGAAGTTAATTAAATACCATTTGGAGGCATTTAATGTTCGAGCAAAAACGGCTGATTTTCGACAAAAGAGATAACACCCCCCCATTACGTCATGCTTCAGAAATGTGGAAAATGGTCCGTTTTCAAATGTTTTATTTTTGAACGTCAGTTCACATTTGTAGGTGAATCATCAGTGTTAGAGCTAAAATTAGCATGTTTAAAGTGATTTTCATGCTTCCAGGGGCTCGGGAAGTTAATTAAATACCATTTGGAGGCATTTAATGTTCGAGCAAAAACGGCTGATTTTCGACAAAAGAGATAACACCCCCCCATTACGTCATGCTTCAGAAATGTGGAAAATGGTCCGTTTTCAAATGTTTTATTTTTGAACGTCAGTTCACATTTGTAGGTGGATCATCAGTGTTAGAGCTAAAATTAGCATGTTTAAAGTGATTTTCATGCTTCCAGGGGCTCGGGAAGTTAATTAAATACCATTTGGAGGCATTTAATGTTCGAGCAAAAACGGCTGATTTTCGACAAAAGAGATAACACCCCCCCATTACGTCATGCTTCAGAAATGTAGAAAATGGTCCGTTTTCAAATGTTTTATTTTTGAACGTCAGTTCACATTTGTAGGTGGATCATCAGTGTTAGAGCTAAAATTAGCATGTTTAAAGTGATTTTCATGCTTCCAGGGGCTCGGGAAGTGAAATACATACCATTTGGAGGCATTTAATGTTCGAGCAAAAACGGCTGATTTTCGACAAAAGAGATAACACCCCCCCATTACGTCATGCTTCAGAAATGTGGAAAATGGTCCGTTTTCAAATGTTTTATTTTTGAACGTCAGTTCACATTTGTAGGTGGATCATCAGTGTTAGAGCTAAAATTAGCATGTTTAAAGTGATTTTCATGCTTCCAGGGGCCCAAAACACAAGATTTATGGAATGGTTAAAAGTGCATGAAAATGGCCAATTTACTCACTCTGAGTTCTCAAAAAGGGTTTCTTCACCCCGGGAAGTTAATTAAATACCATTTGGAGGCATTTAATGTTTGAGCAAAAACGGCTGATTTTCGACAAAAGAGATAACACCCCCCCATTACGTCATGCTTCAGAAATGTGGAAAATGGTCCGTTTTCAAATGTTTTATTTTTGAACGTCAGTTCACATTTGTAGGTGGATCATCAGTGTTAGAGCTAAAATTAGCATGTTTAAAGTGATTTTCATGCTTCCAGGGGCTCGGGAAGTTAATTAAATACCATTTGGAGGCATTTAATGTTCGAGCAAAAACGGCTGATTTTCGACATAAGAGATAACACCCCCCCATTACGTCATGCTTCATAAATGTGGAAAATGGTCCGTTTTCAAATGTTTTATTTTTGAACGTCAGTTCACATTTGTAGGTGGATCATCAGTGTTAGAGCTAAAATTAGCATGTTTAAAGTGATTTTCATGCTTCCAGGGGCCCAAAACACAAGATTTATGGAATGGTTAAAAGTGCATGAAAATGGCCAATTTACTCACTCTGAGTTCTCAAAAAGGGTTTCTTCACCCCGGGAAGTTAATTAAATACCATTTGGAGGCATTTAATGTTCGAGCAAAAACGGCTGATTTTCGACAAAAGAGATAACACCCCCCCCCATTACGTCATGCTTCAGAAATGTGGAAAATGGTCCGTTTTCAAATGTTTTATTTTTGAACGTCAGTTCACATTTGTAGGTGGATCATCAGTGTTAGAGCTAAAATTAGCATGTTTAAAGTGATTTTCACTCTTCCAGGGGCTCGGGAAGTTAATTAAATACCATTTGGAGGCATTTAATGTTCGAGCAAAAACGGCTGATTTTCGACAAAAGAGATAACACCCCCCCTTTACGTCATGCTTCAGAAATGTGGAAAATGGTCCGTTTTCAAATGTTTTATTTTTGAACGTCAGTTCACATTTGTAGGTGGATCATCAGTGTTAGAGCTAAAATTAGCATGTTTAAAGTGATTTTCATGCTTCCAGGGGCTCGGGAAGTGAAATAAATACCATTTGGAGGCATTTAATGTTCGAGCAAAAACGGCTGATTTTCGACAAAAGAGATAACACCCCCCCATTACGTCATGCTTCAGAAATGTGGAAAATGGTCCGTTTTCAAATGTTTTATTTTTGAACGTCAGTTCACATTTGTAGGTGGATCATCAGTGTTAGAGCTAAAATTAGCATGTTTAAAGTGATTTTCATGCTTCCAGGGGCCCAAAACACAAGATTTATGGAATGGTTAAAAGTGCATGAAAATGGCCAATTTACTCACTCTGAGTTCTCAAAAAGGGTTTCTTCACCCCGGGAAGTTAATTAAATACCATTTGGAGGCATTTAATGTTCGAGCAAAAACGGCTGATTTTCGACAAAAGAGATAACACCCCCCCCCATTACGTCATGCTTCAGAAATGTGGAAAATGGTCCGTTTTCAAATGTTTTATTTTTGAACGTCAGTTCACATTTGTAGGTGGATCATCAGTGTTAGAGCTAAAATTAGCATGTTTAAAGTGATTTTCACTCTTCCAGGGGCTCGGGAAGTTAATTAAATACCATTTGGAGGCATTTAATGTTCGAGCAAAAACGGCTGATTTTCGACAAAAGAGATAACACCCCCCCATTACGTCATGCTTCAGAAATGTGGAAAATGGTCCGTTTTCAAATGTTTTATTTTTGAACGTCAGTTCACATTTGTAGGTGGATCATCAGTGTTAGAGCTAAAATTAGCATGTTTAAAGTGATTTTCATGCTTCCAGGGGCTCGGGAAGTGAAATAAATACCATTTGGAGGCATTTAATGTTCGAGCAAAAACGGCTGATTTTCGACAAAAGAGATAACACCCCCCCCATTACGTCATGCTTCAGAAATGTGGAAAATAGTCCGTTTTCAAATGTTTTATTTTTGAACGTCAGTTCACATTTGTAGGTGGATCATCAGTGTTAGAGCTAAAATTAGCATGTTTAAAGTGATTTTCATGCTTCCAGGGGCCCAAAACACAAGATTTATGGAATGGTTAAAAGTGCATGAAAATGGCCAATTTACTCACTCTGAGTTCTCAAAAAGGGTTTCTTCACCCCGGGAAGTTAATTAAATACCATTTGGAGGCATTTAATATTCGAGCAAAAACGGCTGATTTTCGACAAAAGAGATAACACCCCCCCATTACGTCATGCTTCAGAAATGTGGAAAATGGTCCGTTTTCAAATGTTTTATTTTTGAACGTCAGTTCACATTTGTAGGTGGATCATCAGTGTTAGAGCTAAAATTAGCATGTTTAAAGTGATTTTCATGCTTCCAGGGGCTCGGGAAGTTAATTAAATACCATTTGGAGGCATTTAATGTTCGAGCAAAAACGGCTGATTTTCGACAAAAGAGATAACACCCCCCCATTACGTCATGCTTCAGAAATGTGGAAAATGGTCCGTTTTCAAATGTTTTATTTTTGAACGTCAGTTCACATTTGTAGGTGGATCATCAGTGTTAGAGCTAAAATTAGCATGTTTAAAGTGATTTTCATGTTTCCAGGGGCCCAAAACACAAGATTTATGGAATGGTTAAAAGTGCATGAAAATGGCCAATTTACTCACTCTGAGTTCTCAAAAAGGGTTTCTTCACCCCGGGAAGTTAATTAATTACCATTTGGAGGCATTTAATGTTCGAGCAAAAACGGCTGATTTTCGACAAAAGAGATAACACCCCCCCATTACGTCATGCTTCAGAAATGTGGAAAATGGTCCGTTTTCAAATGTTTTATTTTTGAACGTCAGTTCACATTTGTAGGTGGATCATCAGTGTTAGAGCTAAAATTAGCATGTTTAAAGTGATTTTCATGCTTCCAGGGGCTCGGGAAGTTAATTAAATACCATTTGGAGGCATTTAATGTTCGAGCAAAAACGGCTGATTTTCGACAAAAGAGATAACACCCCCCCATTACGTCATGCTTCAGAAATGTGGAAAATGGTCCGTTTTCAAATGTTTTATTTTTGAACGTCAGTTCACATTTGTAGGTGGATCATCAGTGTTAGAGCTAAAATTAGCATGTTTAAAGTGATTTTCATGCTTCCAGGGGCCCAAAACACAAGATTTATGGAATGGTTAAAAGTGCATGAAAATGGCCAATTTACTCACTCTGAGTTCTCAAAAAGGGTTTCTTCACCCCGGGAAGTTAATTAAATACCATTTGGAGGCATTTAATGTTTGAGCAAAAACGGCTGATTTTCGACAAAAGAGATAACACTCCCCCATTACGTCATGCTTCAGAAATGTGGAAAATGGTCCGTTTTCAAATGTTTTATTTTTGAACGTCAGTTCACATTTGTAGGTGGATCATCAGTGTTAGAGCTAAAATTAGCATGTTTAAAGTGATTTTCATGCTTCCAGGGGCTCGGGAAGTTAATTAAATACCATTTGGAGGCATTTAATGTTCGAGCAAAAACGGCTGATTTTCGACATAAGAGATAACACCCCCCCATTACGTCATGCTTCAGAAATGTGGAAAATGGTCCGTTTTCAAATGTTTTATTTTTGAACGTCAGTTCACATTTGTAGGTGGATCATCAGTGTTAGAGCTAAAATTAGCATGTTTAAAGTGATTTTCATGCTTCCAGGGGCCCAAAACACAAGATTTATGGAATGTTTAAAAGTGCATGAAAATGGCCAATTTACTCACTCTGAGTTCTCAAAAAGGGTTTCTTCACCCCGGGAAGTTAATTAAATACCATTTGGAGGCATTTAATGTTCGAGCAAAAACGGCTGATTTTCGACAAAAGAGATAACACCCCCCCATTACGTCATGCTTCAGAAATGTGGAAAATGGTCAGTTTTTAAATGTTTTATTTTTGAACGTCAGTTCACATTTGTAGGTGGATCATCAGTGTTAGAGCTAAAATTAGCATGTTTAAAGTGATTTTCATGCTTCCAGGGGCTCGGGAAGTTAATTAAATACCATTTGGAGGCATTTAATGTTCGAGCAAAAACGGCTGATTTTCGACAAAAGAGATAACACCCCCCCATTACGTCATGCTTCAGAAATGTGGAAAATGGTCCGTTTTCAAATGTTTTATTTTTGAACGTCAGTTCACATTTGTAGGTGGATCATCAGTGTTAGAGCTAAAATTAGCATGTTTAAAGTGATTTTCATGCTTCCAGGGGCTCGGGAAGTTAATTAAATACCATTTGGAGGCATTTAATGTTCGAGCAAAAACGGCTGATTTTCGACAAAAGAGATAACACCCCCCCATTACGTCATGCTTCAGAAATGTGGAAAATGGTCCGTTTTCAAATGTTTTATTTTTGAACGTCAGTTCACATTTGTAGGTGGATCATCAGTGTTAGAGCTAAAATTAGCATGTTTAAAGTGATTTTCATGCTTCCAGGGGCTCGGGAAGTGAAATAAATACCATTTGGAGGCATTTAATGTTCGAGCAAAAACGGCTGATTTTCGACAAAAGAGATAACACCCCCCCATTACGTCATGCTTCAGAAATGTGGAAAATGGTCCGTTTTCAAATGTTTTATTTTTGAACGTCAGTTCACATTTGTAGGTGGATCATCAGTGTTAGAGCTAAAATTAGCATGTTTAAAGTGATTTTCATGCTTCCAGGGGCCCAAAACACAAGATTTATGGAATGGTTAAAAGTGCATGAAAATGGCCAATTTACTCACTCTGAGTTCTCAAAAAGGGTTTCTTCACCCCGGGAAGTTAATTAAATACCATTTGGAGGCATTTAATGTTCGAGCAAAAACGGCTGATTTTCGACAAAAGAGATAACACCCCCCCATTACGTCATGCTTCAGAAATGTGGAAAATGGTCCGTTTTCAAATGTTTTATTTTTGAACGTCAGTTCACATTTGTAGGTGGATCATCAGTGTTAGAGCTAAAATTAGCATGTTTAAAGTGATTTTCACTCTTCCAGGGGCTCGGGAAGTTAATTAAATACCATTTGGAGGCATTTAATGTTCGAGCAAAAACGGCTGATTTTCGACAAAAGAGATAACACCCCCCCATTACGTCATGCTTCAGAAATGTGGAAAATGGTCCGTTTTCAAATGTTTTATTTTTGAACGTCAGTTCACATTTGTAGGTGGATCATCAGTGTTAGAGCTAAAATTAGCATGTTTAAAGTGATTTTCATGCTTCCAGGGGCCCAAAACACAAGATTTATGGAATGGTTAAAAGTGCATGAAAATGGCCAATTTACTCACTCTGAGTTCTCAAAAAGGGTTTCTTCACCCCAGGAAGTTAATTAAATACCATTTGGAGGCATTTAATGTTCGAGCAAAAACGGCTGATTTTCGACAAAAGAGATAACACCCCCCCCCATTACGTCATGCTTCAGAAATGTGGAAAATGGTCCGTTTTCAAATGTTTTATTTTTGAACGTCAGTTCACATTTGTAGGTGGATCATCAGTGTTAGAGCTAAAATTAGCATGTTTAAAGTGATTTTCACTCTTCCAGGGGCTCGGGAAGTTAATTAAATACCATTTGGAGGCATTTAATGTTCGAGCAAAAACGGCTGATTTTCGACAAAAGAGATAACACCCCCCCATTACGTCATGCTTCAGAAATGTGGAAAATGGTCCGTTTTCAAATGTTTTATTTTTGAACGTCAGTTCACATTTGTAGGTGGATCATCAGTGTTAGAGCTAAAATTAGCATGTTTAAAGTGATTTTCATCTTTCCAGGGGCTCGGGAAGTGAAATAAATACCATTTGGAGGCATTTAATGTTCGAGCAAAAACGGCTGATTTTCGACAAAAGAGATAACACCCCCCCCATTACGTCATGCTTCAGAAATGTGGAAAATGGTCCGTTTTCAAATGTTTTATTTTTGAACGTCAGTTCACATTTGTAGGTGGATCATCAGTGTTAGAGCTAAAATTAGCATGTTTAAAGTGATTTTCATGCTTCCAGGGGCCCAAAACACAAGATTTATGGAATGGTTAAAAGTGCATGAAAATGGCCAATTTACTCACTCTGAGTTCTCAAAAAGGGTTTCTTCACCCCGGGAAGTTAATTAAATACCATTTGGAGGCATTTAATATTCGAGCAAAAACGGCTGATTTTCGACAAAAGAGATAACACCCCCCATTACGTCATGCTTCAGAAATGTGGAAAATGGTCCGTTTTCAAATGTTTTATTTTTGAACGTCAGTTCACATTTGTAGGTGGATCATCAGTGTTAGAGCTAAAATTAGCATGTTTAAAGTGATTTTCATGCTTCCAGGGGCTCGGGAAGTTAATTAAATACCATTTGGAGGCATTTAATGTTCGAGCAAAAACGGCTGATTTTCGACAAAAGAGATAACACCCCCCCATTACGTCATGCTTCAGAAATGTGGAAAATGGTCCGTTTTCAAATGTTTTATTTTTGAACGTCAGTTCACATTTGTAGGTGGATCATCAGTGTTAGAGCTAAAATTAGCATGTTTAAAGTGATTTTCATGCATCCAGGGGCCCAAAACACAAGATTTATGGAATGGTTAAAAGTGCATGAAAATGGCCAATTTACTCACTCTGAGTTCTCAAAAAGGGTTTCTTCACCCCGGGAAGTTAATTAAATACCATTTGGAGGCATTTAATGTTCGAGCAAAAACGGCTGATTTTCGACAAAAGAGATAACACCCCCCCATTACGTCATGCTTCAGAAATGTGGAAAATGGTCCGTTTTCAAATGTTTTATTTTTGAACGTCAGTTCACATTTGTAGGTGGATCATCAGTGTTAGAGCTAAAATTAGCATGTTTAAAGTGATTTTCATGCTTCCAGGGGCTCGGGAAGTTAATTAAATACCATTTGGAGGCATTTAATGTTCGAGCAAAAACGGCTGATTTTCGACAAAAGAGATAACACCCCCCCATTACGTCATGCTTCAGAAATGTGGAAAATGGTCCGTTTTCAAATGTTTTATTTTTGAACGTCAGTTCACATTTGTAGGTGGATCATCAGTGTTAGAGCTAAAATTAGCATGTTTAAAGTGATTTTCATGCTTCCAGGGGCCCAAAACACAAGATTTATGGAATGGTTAAAAGTGCATGAAAATGGCCAATTTACTCACTCTGAGTTCTCAAAAAGGGTTTCTTCACCCCGGGAAGTTAATTAAATACCATTTGGAGGCATTTAATGTTTGAGCAAAAACGGCTGATTTTCGACAAAAGAGATAACACCCCCCCATTACGTCATGCTTCAGAAATGTGGAAAATGGCCCGTTTTCAAATGTTTTATTTTTGAACGTCAGTTCACATTTGTAGGTGGATCATCAGTGTTAGAGCTAAAATTAGCATGTTTAAAGTGATTTTCATGCTTCCAGGGGCTCGGGAAGTTAATTAAATACCATTTGGAGGCATTTAATGTTCGAGCAAAAACGGCTGATTTTCGACATAAGAGATAACACCCCCCCATTACGTCATGCTTCAGAAATGTGGAAAATGGTCCGTTTTCAAATGTTTTATTTTTGAACGTCAGTTCACATTTGTAGGTGGATCATCAGTGTTAGAGCTAAAATTAGCATGTTTAAAGTGATTTTCATGCTTCCAGGGGCCCAAAACACAAGATTTATGGAATGGTTAAAAGTGCATGAAAATGGCCAATTTACTCACTCTGAGTTCTCAAAAAGGGTTTCTTCACCCCGGGAAGTTAATTAAATACCATTTGGAGGCATTTAATGTTCGAGCAAAAACGGCTGATTTTCGACAAAAGAGATAACACCCCCCCATTACGTCATGCTTCAGAAATGTGGAAAATGGTCAGTTTTTAAATGTTTTATTTTTGAACGTCAGTTCACATTTGTAGGTGGATCATCAGTGTTAGAGCTAAAATTAGCATGTTTAAAGTGATTTTCATGCTTCCAGGGGCTCGGGAAGTTAATTAAATACCATTTGGAGGCATTTAATGTTCGAGCAAAAACGGCTGATTTTCGACAAAAGAGATAACACCCCCCCATTACGTCATGCTTCAGAAATGTGGAAAATGGTCCGTTTTCAAATGTTTTATTTTTGAACGTCAGTTCACATTTGTAGGTGGATCATCAGTGTTAGAGCTAAAATTAGCATGTTTAAAGTGATTTTCATGCTTCCAGGGGCTCGGGAAGTTAATTAAATACCATTTGGAGGCATTTAATGTTCGAGCAAAAACGGCTGATTTTCGACAAAAGAGATAACACCCCCCCATTACGTCATGCTTCAGAAATGTGGAAAATGGTCCGTTTTCAAATGTTTTATTTTTGAACGTCAGTTCACATTTGTAGGTGGATCATCAGTGTTAGAGCTAAAATTAGCATGTTTAAAGTGATTTTCATGCTTCCAGGGGCTCGGGAAGTTAATTAAATACCATTTGGAGGCATTTAATGTTCGAGCAAAAACGGCTGATTTTCGACAAAAGAGATAACACCCCCCCATTACGTCATGCTTCAGAAATGTGGAAAATGGTCCGTTTTCAAATGTTTTATTTTTGAACGTCAGTTCACATTTGTAGGTGGATCATCAGTGTTAGAGCTAAAATTAGCATGTTTAAAGTGATGTTCATGCTTCCAGGGGCTCGGGAAGTTAATTAAGTACCATTTGGAGGCATTTAATGTTCGAGCAAAAACGGCTGATTTTCGACAAAAGAGATAACACCCCCCCATTACGTCATGCTTCAGAAATGTGGAAAATGGTCCGTTTTCAAATGTTTTATTTTTGAACGTCAGTTCACATTTGTAGGTGGATCATCAGTGTTAGAGCTAAAATTAGCATGTTTAAAGTGATTTTCATGCTTCCAGGGGCTCGGGAAGTTAATTAAATACCATTTGGAGGCATTTAATGTTCGAGCAAAAACGGCTGATTTTCGACAAAAGAGATAACACCCCCCCATTACGTCATGCTTCAGAAATGTGGAAAATGGTCCGTTTTCAAATGTTTTATTTTTGAACGTCAGTTCACATTTGTAGGTGGATCATCAGTGTTAGAGCTAAAATTAGCATGTTTAAAGTGATTTTCATGCTTCCAGGGGCCCAAAACACAAGATTTATGGAATGGTTAAAAGTGCATGAAAATGGCCAATTTACTCACTCTGAGTTCTCAAAAAGGGTTTCTTCACCCCGGGAAGTTAAATTAAATACCATTTGGAGGCATTTAATGTTCGAGCAAAAACGGCTGATTTTCGACAAAAGAGATAACACCCCCCCATTACGTCATGCTTCAGAAATGTGGAAAATGGTCCGTTTTCAAATGTTTTATTTTTGAACGTCAGTTCACATTTGTAGGTGGATCATCAGTGTTAGAGCTAAAATTAGCATGTTTAAAGTGATTTTCATGCTTCCAGGGGCTCGGGAAGTTAATTAAATACCATTTGGAGGCATTTAATGTTCGAGCAAAAACGGCTGATTTTCGACAAAAGAGATAACACCCCCCCCCATTACGTCATGCTTCAGAAATGTGGAAAATGGTCCGTTTTCAAATGTTTTATTTTTGAACGTCAGTTCACATTTGTAGGTGGATCATCAGTGTTAGAGCTAAAATTAGCATGTTTAAAGTGATTTTCATGCTTCCAGGGGCTCGGGAAGTTAATTAAATACCATTTGGAGGCATTTAATGTTCGAGCAAAAACGGCTGATTTTCGACAAAAGAGATAACACCCCCCCATTACGTCATGCTTCAGAAATGTGGAAAATGGTCCGTTTTCAAATGTTTTATTTTTGAACGTCAGTTGACATTTGTAGGTGGATCATCAGTGTTAGAGCTAAAATTAGCATGTTTAAAGTGATTTTCATGCTTCCAGGGGCTCGGGAAGTTAATTAAATACCATTTGGAGGCATTTAATGTTCGAGCAAAAACGGCTGATTTTCGACAAAAGAGATAACACCCCCCCATTACGTCATGCTTCAGAAATGTGGAAAATGGTCCGTTTTCAAATGTTTTATTTTTGAACGTCAGTTCACATTTGTAGGTGGATCATCAGTGTTAGAGCTAAAATTAGCATGTTTAAAGTGATTTTCATGCTTCCAGGGGCTCGGGAAGTTAATTAAATACCATTTGGAGGCATTTAATGTTCGAGCAAAAACGGCTGATTTTCGACAAAAGAGATAACACCCCCCCATTACGTCATGCTTCAGAAATGTGGAAAATGGTCCGTTTTCAAATGTTTTATTTTTGAACGTCAGTTCACATTTGTAGGTGGATCATCAGTGTTAGAGCTAAAATTAGCATGTTTAAAGTGATTTTCATGCTTCCAGGGGCTCGGGAAGTTAATTAAATACCATTTGGAGGCATTTAATGTTCGAGCAAAAACGGCTGATTTTCGACAAAAGAGATAACACCCCCCCATTACGTCATGCTTCAGAAATGTGGAAAATGGTCCGTTTTCAAATGTTTTATTTTTGAACGTCAGTTCACATTTGAAGGTGGATCATCAGTGTTAGAGCTAAAATTAGCATGTTTAAAGTGATTTTCATGCTTCCAGGGGCTCGGGAAGTTAATTAAATACCATTTGGAGGCATTTAATGTTCGAGCAAAAACGGCTGATTTTCGACAAAAGAGATAACACCCCCCCATTACGTCATGCTTCAGAAATGTGGAAAATGGTCCGTTTTCAAATGTTTTATTTTTGAACGTCAGTTCACATTTGTAGGTGGATCATCAGTGTTAGAGCTAAAATTAGCATGTTTAAAGTGATTTTCATGCTTCCAGGGGCCCAAAACACAAGATTTATGGAATGGTTAAAAGTGCATGAAAATGGCCAATCTACTCACTCTGAGTTCTCAAAAAGGGTTTCTTCACCCCGGGAAGTTAATTAAATACCATTTGGAGGCATTTAATGTTCGAGCAAAAACGGCTGATTTTCGACAAAAGAGATAACACCCCCCCATTACGTCATGCTTCAGAAATGTGGAAAATGGTCCGTTTTCAAATGTTTTATTTTTGAACGTCAGTTCACATTTGTAGGTGGATCATCAGTGTTAGAGCTAAAATTAGCATGTTTAAAGTGATTTTCATGCTTCCAGGGGCTCGGGAAGTTAATTAAATACCATTTGGAGGCATTTAATGTTTGAGCAAAAACGGCTGATTTTCGACAAAAGAGATAACACCCCCCCATTACGTCATGCTTCAGAAATGTGGAAAATGGTCCGTTTTCAAATGTTTTATTTTTGAACGTCAGTTCACATTTGTAGGTGGATCATCAGTGTTAGAGCTAAAATTAGCATGTTTAAAGTGATTTTCATGCTTCCAGGGGCTCGGGAAGTTAAATAAATACCATTTGGAGGCATTTAATGTTCGAGCAAAAACGGCTGATTTTCGACAAAAGAGATAACACCCCCCCATTACGTCATGCTTCAGAAATGTGGAAAATGGTCAGTTTTCAAATGTTTTATTTTTGAACGTCAGTTTACATTTGTAGGTGGATCATCAGTGTTAGAGCTAAAATTAGCACGTTTAAAGTGATTTTCATGCTTCCAGGGGCCCAAAACACAAGATTTATGGAATGGTTAAAAGTGCATGAAAATGGCCAATTTACTCACTCTGAGTTCTCAAAAAGGGTTTCTTCACCCCGGGAAGTTAATTAAATACCATTTGGAGGCATTTAATGTTCGAGCAAAAACGGCTGATTTTCGACAAAAGAGATAACACCCCCCCATTACGTCATGCTTCAGAAATGTGGAAAATGGTCCGTTTTCAAATGTTTTATTTTTGAACGTCAGTTCACATTTGTAGGTGGATCATCAGTGTTAGAGCTAAAATTAGCATGTTTAAAGTGATTTTCATGCTTCCAGGGGCTCGGGAAGTTAATTAAATACCATTTGGAGGCATTTAATGTTCGAGCAAAAACGGCTGATTTTCGACAAAAGAGATAACACCCCCCCATTACGTCATGCTTCAGAAATGTGGAAAATGGTCCGTTTTCAAATGTTTTATTTTTGAACGTCAGTTCACATTTGTAGGTGGATCATCAGTGTTAGAGCTAAAATTAGCATGTTTAAAGTGATTTTCATGCTTCCAGGGGCCCAAAACACAAGATTTATGGAATGGTTAAAAGTGCATGAAAATGGCCAATTTACTCACTCTGAGTTCTCAAAAAGGGTTTCTTCACCCCGGGAAGTTAATTAAATACCATTTGGAGGCATTTAATGTTCGAGCAAAAACGGCTGATTTTCGACAAAAGAGATAACACCCCCCCATTACGTCATGCTTCAGAAATGTGGAAAATGGTCCGTTTTCAAATGTTTTATTTTTGAACGTCAGTTCACATTTGTAGGTGGATCATCAGTGTTAGAGCTAAAATTAGCATGTTTAAAGTGATTTTCATGCTTCCAGGGGCTCGGGAAGTTAATTAAATACCATTTGGAGGCATTTAATGTTCGAGCAAAAACGGCTGATTTTCGACAAAAGAGATAACACCCCCCCATTACGTCATGCTTCAGAAATGTGGAAAATGGTCCGTTTTCAAATGTTTTATTTTTGAACGTCAGTTCACATTTGTAGGTGGATCATCAGTGTTAGAGCTAAAATTAGCATGTTTAAAGTGATTTTCATGCTTCCAGGGGCTCGGGAAGTTAATTAAATACCATTTGGAGGCATTTAATGTTCGAGCAAAAACGGCTGATTTTCGACAAAAGAGATAACACCCCCCCATTACGTCATGCTTCAGAAATGTGGAAAATGGTCCGTTTTCAAATGTTTTATTTTTGAACGTCAGTTCACATTTGTAGGTGGATCAGCAGTGTTAGAGCTAAAATTAGCATGTTTAAAGTGATTTTCATGCTTCCAGGGGCCCAAAACACAAGTTTAATGGAATGGTTAAAAGTGCATGAAAATGGCCAATTTACTCACTCTGAGTTCTCAAAAAGGGTTTCTTCACCCCGGGAAGTGAAATAAATACCATTTGGAGGCATTTAATGTTCGAGCAAAAACGGCTGATTTTCGACAAAAGAGATAACAGCCCCCCATTACGTCATGCTTCAGAAATGTGGAAAATGGTCCGTTTTCAAATGTTTTATTTTTGAACGTCAGTTCACATTTGTAGGTGGATCATCAGTGTTAGAGCTAAAATTAGCATGTTTAAAGTGATTTTCATGCTTCCAGGGGCTCGGGAAGTTAATTAAATACCATTTGGAGGCATTTAATGTTCGAGCAAAAACGGCTGATTTTCGACAAAAGAGATAACACCCCCCCCCATTACGTGATGCTTCAGAAATGTGGAAAATGGTCCGTTTTCAAATGTTTTATTTTTGAACGTCAGTTCACATTTGTAGGTGGATCATCAGTGTTAGAGCTAAAATTAGCATGTTTAAAGTGATTTTCATGCTTCCAGGGGCTCGGGAAGTTAATTAAATACCATTTGGAGGCATTTAATGTTCGAGCAAAAACGGCTGATTTTCGACAAAAGAGATAACACCCCCCCATTACGTCATGCTTCAGAAATGTGGAAAATGGTCCGTTTTCAAATGTTTTATTTTTGAACGTCAGTTCACATTTGTAGGTGGATCATCAGTGTTAGAGCTAAAATTAGCATGTTTAAAGTGATTTTCATGCTTCCAGGGGCTCGGGAAGTTAATTAAATACCATTTGGAGGCATTTAATGTTCGAGCAAAAACGGCTGATTTTCGACAAAAGAGATAACACCCCCCCATTACGTCATGCTTCAGAAATGTGGAAAATGGTCCGTTTTCAAATGTTTTATTTTTGAACGTCAGTTCACATTTGTAGGTGGATCATCAGTGTTAGAGCTAAAATTAGCATGTTTAAAGTGATTTTCATGCTTCCAGGGGCTCGGGAAGTTAATTAAATACCATTTGGAGGCATTTAATGTTCGAGCAAAAACGGCTGATTTTCGACAAAAGAGATAACACCCCCCCATTACGTCATGCTTCAGAAATGTGGAAAATGGTCCGTTTTCAAATGTTTTATTTTTGAACGTCAGTTCACATTTGTAGGTGGATCATCAGTGTTAGAGCTAAAATTAGCATGTTTAAAGTGATTTTCATGCTTCCAGGGGCTCGGGAAGTTAATTAAATACCATTTGGAGGCATTTAATGTTCGAGCAAAAACGGCTGATTTTCGACAAAAGAGATAACACCCCCCCATTACGTCATGCTTCAGAAATGTGGAAAATGGTCCGTTTTCAAATGTTTTATTTTTGAACGTCAGTTCACATTTGTAGGTGGATCATCAGTGTTAGAGCTAAAATTAGCATGTTTAAAGTGATTTTCATGCTTCCAGGGGCTCGGGAAGTTAATTAAGTACCATTTGGAGGCATTTAATGTTCGAGCAAAAACGGCTGATTTTCGACAAAAGAGATAACACCCCCCCATTACGTCATGCTTCAGAAATGTGGAAAATGGTCCGTTTTCAAATGTTTTATTTTTGAACGTCAGTTCACATTTGTAGGTGGATCATCAGTGTTAGAGCTAAAATTAGCATGTTTAAAGTGATTTTCATGCTTCCAGGGGCTCGGGAAGTTAATTAAATACCATTTGGAGGCATTTAATGTTCGAGCAAAAACGGCTGATTTTCGACAAAAGAGATAACACCCCCCCATTACGTCATGCTTCAGAAATGTGGAAAATGGCCCGTTTTCAAATGTTTTATTTTTGAACGTCAGTTCACATTTGTAGGTGGATCATCAGTGTTAGAGCTAAAATTAGCATGTTTAAAGTGATTTTCATGCTTCCAGGGGCTCGGGAAGTTAATTAAATACCATTTGGAGGCATTTAATGTTCGAGCAAAAACGGCTGATTTTCGACAAAAGAGATAACACCCCCCCATTACGTCATGCTTCAGAAATGTGGAAAATGGTCCGTTTTCAAATGTTTTATTTTTGAACGTCAGTTCACATTTGTAGGTGGATCATCAGTGTTAGAGCTAAAATTAGCATGTTTAAAGTGATTTTCATGCTTCCAGGGGCTCGGGAAGTTAATTAAGTACCATTTGGAGGCATTTAATGTTCGAGCAAAAACGGCTGATTTTCGACAAAAGAGATAACACCCCCCATTACGTCATGCTTCAGAAATGTGGAAAATGGTCCGTTTTCAAATGTTTTATTTTTGAACGTCAGTTCACATTTGTAGGTGGATCATCAGTGTTAGAGCTAAAATTAGCATGTTTAAAGTGATTTTCATGCTTCCAGGGGCTTGGGAAGTTAATTAAATACCATTTGGAGGCATTTAATGTTCGAGCAAAAACGGCTGATTTTCGACAAAAGAGATAACACCCCCCCATTACGTCATGCTTCAGAAATGTGGAAAATGGTCCGTTTTCAAATGTTTTATTTTTGAACGTCAGTTCACATTTGTAGGTGGATCATCAGTGTTAGAGCTAAAATTAGCATGTTTAAAGTGATTTTCATGCTTCCAGGGGCCCAAAACACAAGATTTATGGAATGGTTAAAAGTGCATGAAAATGGCCAATTTACTCACTCTGAGTTCTCAAAAGGGTTTCTTCACCCCGGGAAGTTAATTAAATACCATTTGGAGGCATTTAATGTTCGAGCAAAAACGGCTGATTTTCGACAAAAGAGATAACACCCCCCCATTACGTCATGCTTCAGAAATGTGGAAAATGGTCCGTTTTCAAATGTTTTATTTTTGAACGTCAGTTCACATTTGTAGGTGGATCATCAGTGTTAGAGCTAAAATTAGCATGTTTAAAGTGATTTTCATGCTTCCAGGGGCTCGGGAAGTTAATTAAATACCATTTGGAGGCATTTAATGTTCGAGCAAAAACGGCTGATTTTCGACAAAAGAGATAACACCCCCCCCATTACGTCATGCTTCAGAAATGTGGAAAATGGTCCGTTTTCAAATGTTTTATTTTTGAACGTCAGTTCACATTTGTAGGTGGATCATCAGTGTTAGAGCTAAAATTAGCATGTTTAAAGTGATTTTCATGCTTCCAGGGGCTCGGGAAGTTAATTAAATACCATTTTGAGGCATTTAATGTTCGAGCAAAAACGGCTGATTTTCGACAAAAGAGATAACACCCCCCCATTACGTCATGCTTCAGAAATGTGGAAAATGGTCCGTTTTCAAATGTTTTATTTTTGAACGTCAGTTCACATTTGTAGGTGGATCATCAGTGTTAGAGCTAAAATTAGCATGTTTAAAGTGATTTTCATGCTTCCAGGGGCTCGGGAAGTTAATTAAATACCATTTGGAGGCATTTAATGTTCGAGCAAAAACGGCTGATTTTCGACAAAAGAGATAACACCCCCCCATTACGTCATGCTTCAGAAATGTGGAAAATGGTCCGTTTTCAAATGTTTTATTTTTGAACGTCAGTTCACATTTGTAGGTGGATCATCAGTGTTAGAGCTAAAATTAGCATGTTTAAAGTGATTTTCATGCTTCCAGGGGCTCGGGAAGTTAATTAAATACCATTTGGAGGCATTTAATGTTCGAGCAAAAACGGCTGATTTTCGACAAAAGAGATAACACCCCCCCATTACGTCATGCTTCAGAAATGTGGAAAATGGTCCGTTTTCAAATGTTTTATTTTTGAACGTCAGTTCACATTTGTAGGTGGATCATCAGTGTTAGAGCTAAAATTAGCATGTTTAAAGTGATTTTCATGCTTCCAGGGGCTCGGAAAGTTAATTAAGTACCATTTGGAGGCATTTAATGTTCGAGCAAAAACGGCTGATTTTCGACAAAAGAGATAACACCCCCCCATTACGTCATGCTTCAGAAATGTGGAAAATGGTCCGTTTTCAAATGTTTTATTTTTGAACGTCAGTTCACATTTGTAGGTGGATCATCAGTGTTAGAGCTAAAATTAGCATGTTTAAAGTGATTTTCATGCTTCCAGGGGCTCGGGAAGTTAATTAAATACCATTTGGAGGCATTTAATGTTCGAGCAAAAACGGCTGATTTTCGACAAAAGAGATAACACCCCCCCATTACGTCATGCTTCAGAAATGTGGAAAATGGTCCGTTTTCAAATGTTTTATTTTTGAACGTCAGTTCACATTTGTAGGTGGATCATCAGTGTTAGAGCTAAAATTAGCATGTTTAAAGTGATTTTCATGCTTCCAGGGGCCCAAAACACAAGATTTATGGAATGGTTAAAAGTGCATGAAAATGGCCAATTTACTCACTCTGAGTTCTCAAAAAGGGTTTCTTCACCCCGGGAAGTTAATTAAATACCATTTGGAGGCATTTAATGTTCGAGCAAAAACGGCTGATTTTCGACAAAAGAGATAACACCCCCCCATTACGTCATGCTTCAGAAATGTGGAAAATGGTCCGTTTTCAAATGTTTTATTTTTGAACGTCAGTTCACATTTGTAGGTGGATCATCAGTGTTAGAGCTAAAATTAGCATGTTTAAAGTGATTTTCATGCTTCCAGGGGCTCGGGAAGTTAATTAAATACCATTTGGAGGCATTTAATGTTCGAGCAAAAACGGCTGATTTTCGACAAAAGAGATAACACCCCCCCCATTACGTCATGCTTCAGAAATGTGGAAAATGGTCCGTTTTCAAATGTTTTATTTTTGAACGTCAGTTCACATTTGTAGGTGGATCATCAGTGTTAGAGCTAAAATTAGCATGTTTAAAGTGATTTTCATGCTTCCAGGGGCTCGGGAAGTTAATTAAATACCATTTGGAGGCATTTAATGTTCGAGCAAAAACGGCTGATTTTCGACAAAAGAGATAACACCCCCCCATTACGTCATGCTTCAGAAATGTGGAAAATGGTCCGTTTTCAAATGTTTTATTTTTGAACGTCAGTTCACATTTGTAGGTGGATCATCAGTGTTAGAGCTAAAATTAGCATGTTTAAAGTGATTTTCATGCTTCCAGGGGCTCGGGAAGTTAATTAAATACCATTTGGAGGCATTTAATGTTCGAGCAAAAACGGCTGATTTTCGACAAAAGAGATAACACCCCCCCATTACGTCATGCTTCAGAAATGTGGAAAATGGTCCGTTTTCAAATGTTTTATTTTTGAACGTCAGTTCACATTTGTAGGTGGATCATCAGTGTTAGAGCTAAAATTAGCATGTTTAAAGTGATTTTCATGCTTCCAGGGGCCCAAAACACAAGATTTATGGAATGGTTAAAAGTGCATGAAAATGGCCAATTTACTCACTCTGAGTTCTCAAAAAGGGTTTCTTCACCCCGGGAAGTTAATTAAATACCATTTGGAGGCATTTAATGTTCGAGCAAAAACGGCTGATTTTCGACAAAAGAGATAACACCCCCCCATTACGTCATGCTTCAGAAATGTGGAAAATGGTCCGTTTTCAAATGTTTTATTTTTGAACGTCAGTTCACATTTGTAGGTGGATCATCAGTGTTAGAGCTAAAATTAGCATGTTTAAAGTGATTTTCATGCTTCCAGGGGCTCGGGAAGTTAATTAAATACCATTTGGAGGCATTTAATGTTCGAGCAAAAACGGCTGATTTTCGACAAAAGAGATAACACCCCCCCCATTACGTCATGCTTCAGAAATGTGGAAAATGGTCCGTTTTCAAATGTTTTATTTTTGAACGTCAGTTCACATTTGTAGGTGGATCATCAGTGTTAGAGCTAAAATTAGCATGTTTAAAGTGATTTTCATGCTTCCAGGGGCTCGGGAAGTTAATTAAATACCATTTTGAGGCATTTAATGTTCGAGCAAAAACGGCTGATTTTCGACAAAAGAGATAACACCCCCCCATTACGTCATGCTTCAGAAATGTGGAAAATGGTCCGTTTTCAAATGTTTTATTTTTGAACGTCAGTTCACATTTGTAGGTGGATCATCAGTGTTAGAGCTAAAATTAGCATGTTTAAAGTGATTTTCATGCTTCCAGGGGCTCGGGAAGTTAATTAAATACCATTTGGAGGCATTTAATGTTCGAGCAAAAACGGCTGATTTTCGACAAAAGAGATAACACCCCCCCATTACGTCATGCTTCAGAAATGTGGAAAATGGTCCGTTTTCAAATGTTTTATTTTTGAACGTCAGTTCACATTTGTAGGTGGATCATCAGTGTTAGAGCTAAAATTAGCATGTTTAAAGTGATTTTCATGCTTCCAGGGGCTCGGGAAGTTAATTAAATACCATTTGGAGGCATTTAATGTTCGAGCAAAAACGGCTGATTTTCGACAAAAGAGATAACACCCCCCCATTACGTCATGCTTCAGAAATGTGGAAAATGGTCCGTTTTCAAATGTTTTATTTTTGAACGTCAGTTCACATTTGTAGGTGGATCATCAGTGTTAGAGCTAAAATTAGCATGTTTAAAGTGATTTTCATGCTTCCAGGGGCTCGGAAAGTTAATTAAGTACCATTTGGAGGCATTTAATGTTCGAGCAAAAACGGCTGATTTTCGACAAAAGAGATAACACCCCCCCATTACGTCATGCTTCAGAAATGTGGAAAATGGTCCGTTTTCAAATGTTTTATTTTTGAACGTCAGTTCACATTTGTAGGTGGATCATCAGTGTTAGAGCTAAAATTAGCATGTTTAAAGTGATTTTCATGCTTCCAGGGGCTCGGGAAGTTAATTAAATACCATTTGGAGGCATTTAATGTTCGAGCAAAAACGGCTGATTTTCGACAAAAGAGATAACACCCCCCCATTACGTCATGCTTCAGAAATGTGGAAAATGGTCCGTTTTCAAATGTTTTATTTTTGAACGTCAGTTCACATTTGTAGGTGGATCATCAGTGTTAGAGCTAAAATTAGCATGTTTAAAGTGATTTTCATGCTTCCAGGGGCCCAAAACACAAGATTTATGGAATGGTTAAAAGTGCATGAAAATGGCCAATTTACTCACTCTGAGTTCTCAAAAAGGGTTTCTTCACCCCGGGAAGTTAATTAAATACCATTTGGAGGCATTTAATGTTCGAGCAAAAACGGCTGATTTTCGACAAAAGAGATAACACCCCCCCATTACGTCATGCTTCAGAAATGTGGAAAATGGTCCGTTTTCAAATGTTTTATTTTTGAACGTCAGTTCACATTTGTAGGTGGATCATCAGTGTTAGAGCTAAAATTAGCATGTTTAAAGTGATTTTCATGCTTCCAGGGGCTCGGGAAGTTAATTAAATACCATTTGGAGGCATTTAATGTTCGAGCAAAAACGGCTGATTTTCGACAAAAGAGATAACACCCCCCCCATTACGTCATGCTTCAGAAATGTGGAAAATGGTCCGTTTTCAAATGTTTTATTTTTGAACGTCAGTTCACATTTGTAGGTGGATCATCAGTGTTAGAGCTAAAATTAGCATGTTTAAAGTGATTTTCATGCTTCCAGGGGCTCGGGAAGTTAATTAAATACCATTTGGAGGCATTTAATGTTCGAGCAAAAACGGCTGATTTTCGACAAAAGAGATAACACCCCCCCATTACGTCATGCTTCAGAAATGTGGAAAATGGTCCGTTTTCAAATGTTTTATTTTTGAACGTCAGTTCACATTTGTAGGTGGATCATCAGTGTTAGAGCTAAAATTAGCATGTTTAAAGTGATTTTCATGCTTCCAGGGGCTCGGGAAGTTAATTAAATACCATTTGGAGGCATTTAATGTTCGAGCAAAAACGGCTGATTTTCGACAAAAGAGATAACACCCCCCCATTACGTCATGCTTCAGAAATGTGGAAAATGGTCCGTTTTCAAATGTTTTATTTTTGAACGTCAGTTCACATTTGTAGGTGGATCATCAGTGTTAGAGCTAAAATTAGCATGTTTAAAGTGATTTTCATGCTTCCAGGGGCTCGGGAAGTTAATTAAATACCATTTGGAGGCATTTAATGTTCGAGCAAAAACGGCTGATTTTTGACAAAAGAGATAACACCCCCCCATTACGTCATGCTTCAGAAATGTGGAAAATGGTCCGTTTTCAAATGTTTTATTTTTGAACGTCAGTTCACATTTGTAGGTGGATCATCAGTGTTAGAGCTAAAAGTAGCATGTTTAAAGTGATTTTCATGCTTCCAGGGGCTCGGGAAGTTAATTAAATACCATTTGGAGGCATTTAATGTTCGAGCAAAAACGGCTGATTTTCGACAAAAGAGATAACACCCCCCCATTACGTCATGCTTCAGAAATGTGGAAAATGGTCCGTTTTCAAATGTTTTATTTTTGAACGTCAGTTCACATTTGTAGGTGGATCATCAGTGTTAGAGCTAAAATTAGCATGTTTAAAGTGATTTTCATGCTTCCAGGGGCTCGGGAAGTTAATTAAATACCATTTGGAGGCATTTAATGTTCGAGCAAAAACGGCTGATTTTCGACAAAAGAGATAACACCCCCCCCATTACGTCATGCTTCAGAAATGTGGAAAATGGTCCGTTTTCAAATGTTTTATTTTTGAACGTCAGTTCACATTTGTAGGTGGATCATCAGTGTTAGAGCTAAAATTAGCATGTTTAAAGTGATTTTCATCCTTCCAGGGGCCCAAAACACAAGATTTATGGAATGGTTAAAAGTGCATGAAAATGGCCAATCTACTCACTCTGAGTTCTCAAAAAGGGTTTCTTCACCCCGGGAAGTTAATTAAATACCATTTGGAGGCATTTAATGTTCGAGCAAAAACGGCTGATTTTCGACAAAAGAGATAACACCCCCCCATTACGTCATGCTTCAGAAATGTGGAAAATGGTCCGTTTTCAAATGTTTTATTTTTGAACGTCAGTTCACATTTGTAGGTGGATCATCAGTGTTAGAGCTAAAATTAGCATGTTTAAAGTGATTTTCATGCTTCCAGGGGCTCGGGAAGTTAATTAAATACCATTTGGAGGCATTTAATGTTCGAGCAAAAACGGCTGATTTTCGACAAAAGAGATAACACCCCCCCATTACGTCATGCTTCAGAAATGTGGAAAATGGTCCGTTTTCAAATGTTTTATTTTTGAACGTCAGTTCACATTTGTAGGTGGATCATCAGTGTTAGAGCTAAAATTAGCATGTTTAAAGTGATTTTCATGCTTCCAGGGGCTCGGGAAGTTAATTAAATACCATTTGGAGGCATTTAATGTTCGAGCAAAAACGGCTGATTTTCGACAAAAGAGATAACACCCCCCCATTACGTCATGCTTCAGAAATGTGGAAAATGGTCCGTTTTCAAATGTTTTATTTTTGAACGTCAGTTTACATTTGTAGGTGGATCATCAGTGTTAGAGCTAAAATTAGCACGTTTAAAGTGATTTTCATGCTTCCAGGGGCCCAAAACACAAGATTTATGGAATGGTTAAAAGTGCATGAAAATGGCCAATTTACTCACTCTGAGTTCTCAAAAAGGGTTTCTTCACCCCGGGAAGTTAATTAAATACCATTTGGAGGCATTTAATGTTCGAGCAAAAACGGCTGATTTTCGACAAAAGAGATAACACCCCCCCATTACGTCATGCTTCAGAAATGTGGAAAATGGTCCGTTTTCAAATGTTTTATTTTTGAACGTCAGTTCACATTTGTAGGTGGATCATCAGTGTTAGAGCTAAAATTAGCATGTTTAAAGTGATTTTCATGCTTCCAGGGGCTCGGGAAGTTAATTAAATACCATTTGGAGGCATTTAATGTTCGAGCAAAAACGGCTGATTTTTGACAAAAGAGATAACACCCCCCCATTACGTCATGCTTCAGAAATGTGGAAAATGGTCCGTTTTCAAATGTTTTATTTTTGAACGTCAGTTCACATTTGTAGGTGGATCAGCAGTGTTAGAGCTAAAATTAGCATGTTTAAAGTGATTTTCATGCTTCCAGGGGCCCAAAACACAAGTTTAATGGAATGGTTAAAAGTGCATGAAAATGGCCAATTTACTCACTCTGAGTTCTCAAAAAGGGTTTCTTCACCCCGGGAAGTGAAATAAATACCATTTGGAGGCATTTAATGTTCGAGCAAAAACGGCTGATTTTCGACAAAAGAGATAACACCCCCCCATTACGTCATGCTTCAGAAATGTGGAAAATGGTCCGTTTTCAAATGTTTTATTTTTGAACGTCAGTTCACATTTGTAGGTGGATCATCAGTGTTAGAGCTAAAATTAGCATGTTTAAAGTGATTTTCATGCTTCCAGGGGCTCGGGAAGTTAATTAAATACCATTTGGAGGCATTTAATGTTCGAGCAAAAACGGCTGATTTTCGACAAAAGAGATAACACCCCCCCCATTACGTGATGCTTCAGAAATGTGGAAAATGGTCCGTTTTCAAATGTTTTATTTTTGAACGTCAGTTCACATTTGTAGGTGGATCATCAGTGTTAGAGCTAAAATTAGCATGTTTAAAGTGATTTTCATGCTTCCAGGGGCTCGGGAAGTTAATTAAATACCATTTGGAGGCATTTAATGTTCGAGCAAAAACGGCTGATTTTCGACAAAAGAGATAACACCCCCCCATTACGTCATGCTTCAGAAATGTGGAAAATGGTCCGTTTTCAAATGTTTTATTTTTGAACGTCAGTTCACATTTGTAGGTGGATCATCAGTGTTAGAGCTAAAATTAGCATGTTTAAAGTGATTTTCATGCTTCCAGGGGCTCGGGAAGTTAATTAAATACCATTTGGAGGCATTTAATGTTCGAGCAAAAACGGCTGATTTTCGACAAAAGAGATAACACCCCCCCATTACGTCATGCTTCAGAAATGTGGAAAATGGTCCGTTTTCAAATGTTTTATTTTTGAACGTCAGTTCACATTTGTAGGTGGATCATCAGTGTTAGAGCTAAAATTAGCATGTTTAAAGTGATTTTCATGCTTCCAGGGGCCCAAAACACAAGATTTATGGAATGGTTAAAAGTGCATGAAAATGGCCAATTTACTCACTCTGAGTTCTCAAAAAGGGTTTCTTCACCCCGGGAAGTTAATTAAATACCATTTGGAGGCATTTAATGTTCGAGCAAAAACGGCTGATTTTCGACAAAAGAGATAACACCCCCCCATTACGTCATGCTTCAGAAATGTGGAAAATGGTCCGTTTTCAAATGTTTTATTTTTGAACGTCAGTTCACATTTGTAGGTGGATCATCAGTGTTAGAGCTAAAATTAGCATGTTTAAAGTGATTTTCATGCTTCCAGGGGCTCGGGAAGTTAATTAAATACCATTTGGAGGCATTTAATGTTCGAGCAAAAACGGCTGATTTTCGACAAAAGAGATAACACCCCCCCCATTACGTCATGCTTCAGAAATGTGGAAAATGGTCCGTTTTCAAATGTTTTATTTTTGAACGTCAGTTCACATTTGTAGGTGGATCATCAGTGTTAGAGCTAAAATTAGCATGTTTAAAGTGATTTTCATGCTTCCAGGGGCTCGGGAAGTTAATTAAATACCATTTGGAGGCATTTAATGTTCGAGCAAAAACGGCTGATTTTCGACAAAAGAGATAACACCCCCCCATTACGTCATGCTTCAGAAATGTGGAAAATGGTCCGTTTTCAAATGTTTTATTTTTGAACGTCAGTTCACATTTGTAGGTGGATCATCAGTGTTAGAGCTAAAATTAGCATGTTTAAAGTGATTTTCATGCTTCCAGGGGCTCGGGAAGTTAATTAAATACCATTTGGAGGCATTTAATGTTCGAGCAAAAACGGCTGATTTTCGACAAAAGAGATAACACCCCCCCATTACGTCATGCTTCAGAAATGTGGAAAATGGTCCGTTTTCAAATGTTTTATTTTTGAACGTCAGTTCACATTTGTAGGTGGATCATCAGTGTTAGAGCTAAAATTAGCATGTTTAAAGTGATTTTCATGCTTCCAGGGGCTCGGGAAGTTAATTAAATACCATTTGGAGGCATTTAATGTTCGAGCAAAAACGGCTGATTTTTGACAAAAGAGATAACACCCCCCCATTACGTCATGCTTCAGAAATGTGGAAAATGGTCCGTTTTCAAATGTTTTATTTTTGAACGTCAGTTCACATTTGTAGGTGGATCATCAGTGTTAGAGCTAAAATTAGCATGTTTAAAGTGATTTTCATGCTTCCAGGGGCTCGGGAAGTTAATTAAATACCATTTGGAGGCATTTAATGTTCGAGCAAAAACGGCTGATTTTCGACAAAAGAGATAACACCCCCCCATTACGTCATGCTTCAGAAATGTGGAAAATGGTCCGTTTTCAAATGTTTTATTTTTGAACGTCAGTTCACATTTGTAGGTGGATCATCAGTGTTAGAGCTAAAATTAGCATGTTTAAAGTGATTTTCATGCTTCCAGGGGCTCGGGAAGTTAATTAAATACCATTTGGAGGCATTTAATGTTCGAGCAAAAACGGCTGATTTTCGACAAAAGAGATAACACCCCCCCCATTACGTCATGCTTCAGAAATGTGGAAAATGGTCCGTTTTCAAATGTTTTATTTTTGAACGTCAGTTCACATTTGTAGGTGGATCATCAGTGTTAGAGCTAAAATTAGCATGTTTAAAGTGATTTTCATCCTTCCAGGGGCCCAAAACACAAGATTTATGGAATGGTTAAAAGTGCATGAAAATGGCCAATCTACTCACTCTGAGTTCTCAAAAAGGGTTTCTTCACCCCGGGAAGTTAATTAAATACCATTTGGAGGCATTTAATGTTCGAGCAAAAACGGCTGATTTTCGACAAAAGAGATAACACCCCCCCATTACGTCATGCTTCAGAAATGTGGAAAATGGTCCGTTTTCAAATGTTTTATTTTTGAACGTCAGTTCACATTTGTAGGTGGATCATCAGTGTTAGAGCTAAAATTAGCATGTTTAAAGTGATTTTCATGCTTCCAGGGGCTCGGGAAGTTAATTAAATACCATTTGGAGGCATTTAATGTTCGAGCAAAAACGGCTGATTTTCGACAAAAGAGATAACACCCCCCCATTACGTCATGCTTCAGAAATGTGGAAAATGGTCCGTTTTCAAATGTTTTATTTTTGAACGTCAGTTCACATTTGTAGGTGGATCATCAGTGTTAGAGCTAAAATTAGCATGTTTAAAGTGATTTTCATGCTTCCAGGGGCTCGGGAAGTTAATTAAATACCATTTGGAGGCATTTAATGTTCGAGCAAAAACGGCTGATTTTCGACAAAAGAGATAACACCCCCCCATTACGTCATGCTTCAGAAATGTGGAAAATGGTCCGTTTTCAAATGTTTTATTTTTGAACGTCAGTTTACATTTGTAGGTGGATCATCAGTGTTAGAGCTAAAATTAGCACGTTTAAAGTGATTTTCATGCTTCCAGGGGCCCAAAACACAAGATTTATGGAATGGTTAAAAGTGCATGAAAATGGCCAATTTACTCACTCTGAGTTCTCAAAAAGGGTTTCTTCACCCCGGGAAGTTAATTAAATACCATTTGGAGGCATTTAATGTTCGAGCAAAAACGGCTGATTTTCGACAAAAGAGATAACACCCCCCCATTACGTCATGCTTCAGAAATGTGGAAAATGGTCCGTTTTCAAATGTTTTATTTTTGAACGTCAGTTCACATTTGTAGGTGGATCATCAGTGTTAGAGCTAAAATTAGCATGTTTAAAGTGATTTTCATGCTTCCAGGGGCTCGGGAAGTTAATTAAATACCATTTGGAGGCATTTAATGTTCGAGCAAAAACGGCTGATTTTTGACAAAAGAGATAACACCCCCCCATTACGTCATGCTTCAGAAATGTGGAAAATGGTCCGTTTTCAAATGTTTTATTTTTGAACGTCAGTTCACATTTGTAGGTGGATCAGCAGTGTTAGAGCTAAAATTAGCATGTTTAAAGTGATTTTCATGCTTCCAGGGGCCCAAAACACAAGTTTAATGGAATGGTTAAAAGTGCATGAAAATGTCCAATTTACTCACTCTGAGTTCTCAAAAAGGGTTTCTTCACCCCGGGAAGTGAAATAAATACCATTTGGAGGCATTTAATGTTCGAGCAAAAACGGCTGATTTTCGACAAAAGAGATAACACCCCCCCATTACGTCATGCTTCAGAAATGTGGAAAATGGTCCGTTTTCAAATGTTTTATTTTTGAACGTCAGTTCACATTTGTAGGTGGATCATCAGTGTTAGAGCTAAAATTAGCATGTTTAAAGTGATTTTCATGCTTCCAGGGGCTCGGGAAGTTAATTAAATACCATTTGGAGGCATTTAATGTTCGAGCAAAAACGGCTGATTTTCGACAAAAGAGATAACACCCCCCCCATTACGTGATGCTTCAGAAATGTGGAAAATGGTCCGTTTTCAAATGTTTTATTTTTGAACGTCAGTTCACATTTGTAGGTGGATCATCAGTGTTAGAGCTAAAATTAGCATGTTTAAAGTGATTTTCATGCTTCCAGGGGCTCGGGAAGTTAATTAAATACCATTTGGAGGCATTTAATGTTCGAGCAAAAACGGCTGATTTTCGACAAAAGAGATAACACCCCCCCATTACGTCATGCTTCAGAAATGTGGAAAATGGTCCGTTTTCAAATGTTTTATTTTTGAACGTCAGTTCACATTTGTAGGTGGATCATCAGTGTTAGAGCTAAAATTAGCATGTTTAAAGTGATTTTCATGCTTCCAGGGGCTCGGGAAGTTAATTAAATACCATTTGGAGGCATTTAATGTTCGAGCAAAAACGGCTGATTTTCGACAAAAGAGATAACACCCCCCCATTACGTCATGCTTCAGAAATGTGGAAAATGGTCCGTTTTCAAATGTTTTATTTTTGAACGTCAGTTCACATTTGTAGGTGGATCATCAGTGTTAGAGCTAAAATTAGCATGTTTAAAGTGATTTTCATGCTTCCAGGGGCTCGGGAAGTTAATTAAATACCATTTGGAGGCATTTAATGTTCGAGCAAAAACGGCTGATTTTCGACAAAAGAGATAACACCCCCCCATTACGTCATGCTTCAGAAATGTGGAAAATGGTCCGTTTTCAAATGTTTTATTTTTGAACGTCAGTTCACATTTGTAGGTGGATCATCAGTGTTAGAGCTAAAATTAGCATGTTTAAAGTGATTTTCATGCTTCCAGGGGCTCGGGAAGTTAATTAAATACCATTTGGAGGCATTTAATGTTCGAGCAAAAACGGCTGATTTTCGACAAAAGAGATAACACCCCCCCATTACGTCATGCTTCAGAAATGTGGAAAATGGTCCGTTTTCAAATGTTTTATTTTTGAACGTCAGTTCACATTTGTAGGTGGATCAGCAGTGTTAGAGCTAAAATTAGCATGTTTAAAGTGATTTTCATGCTTCCAGGGGCCCAAAACACAAGTTTAATGGAATGGTTAAAAGTGCATGAAAATGGCCAATTTACTCACTCTGAGTTCTCAAAAAGGGTTTCTTCACCCCGGGAAGTGAAATAAATACCATTTGGAGGCATTTAATGTTCGAGCAAAAACGGCTGATTTTCGACAAAAGAGATAACACCCCCCCATTACGTCATGCTTCAGAAATGTGGAAAATGGTCCGTTTTCAAATGTTTTATTTTTGAACGTCAGTTCACATTTGTAGGTGGATCATCAGTGTTAGAGCTAAAATTAGCATGTTTAAAGTGATTTTCATGCTTCCAGGGGCTCGGGAAGTTAATTAAATACCATTTGGAGGCATTTAATGTTCGAGCAAAAACGGCTGATTTTCGACAAAAGAGATAACACCCCCCCCATTACGTCATGCTTCAGAAATGTGGAAAATGGTCCGTTTTCAAATGTTTTATTTTTGAACGTCAGTTCACATTTGTAGGTGGATCATCAGTGTTAGAGCTAAAATTAGCATGTTTAAAGTGATTTTCATGCTTCCAGGGGCTCGGGAAGTTAATTAAATACCATTTGGAGGCATTTAATGTTCGAGCAAAAACGGCTGATTTTCGACAAAAGAGATAACACCCCCCATTACGTCATGCTTCAGAAATGTGGAAAATGGTCCGTTTTCAAATGTTTTATTTTTGAACGTCAGTTCACATTTGTAGGTGGATCATCAGTGTTAGAGCTAAAATTAGCATGTTTAAAGTGATTTTCATGCTTCCAGGGGCTCGGGAAGTTAATTAAATACCATTTGGAGGCATTTAATGTTCGAGCAAAAACGGCTGATTTTCGACAAAAGAGATAACACCCCCCCATTACGTCATGCTTCAGAAATGTGGAAAATGGTCCGTTTTCAAATGTTTTATTTTTGAACGTCAGTTCACATTTGTAGGTGGATCATCAGTGTTAGAGCTAAAATTAGCATGTTTAAAGTGATTTTCATGCTTCCAGGGGCTCGGGAAGTTAATTAAATACCATTTGGAGGCATTTAATGTTCGAGCAAAAACGGCTGATTTTCGACAAAAGAGATAACACCCCCCCATTACGTCATGCTTCAGAAATGTGGAAAATGGTCCGTTTTCAAATGTTTTATTTTTGAACGTCAGTTCACATTTGTAGGTGGATCATCAGTGTTAGAGCTAAAATTAGCATGTTTAAAGTGATTTTCATGCTTCCAGGGGCTCGGGAAGTTAATTAAGTACCATTTGGAGGCATTTAATGTTCGAGCAAAAACGGCTGATTTTCGACAAAAGAGATAACACCCCCCATTACGTCATGCTTCAGAAATGTGGAAAATGGTCCGTTTTCAAATGTTTTATTTTTGAACGTCAGTTCACATTTGTAGGTGGATCATCAGTGTTAGAGCTAAAATTAGCATGTTTAAAGTGATTTTCATGCTTCCAGGGGCTCGGGAAGTTAATTAAATACCATTTGGAGGCATTTAATGTTCGAGCAAAAACGGCTGATTTTCGACAAAAGAGATAACACCCCCCCCCATTACGTCATGCTTCAGAAATGTGGAAAATGGTCCGTTTTCAAATGTTTTATTTTTGAACGTCAGTTCACATTTGTAGGTGGATCATCAGTGTTAGAGCTAAAATTAGCATGTTTAAAGTGATTTTCATGCTTCCAGGGGCCCAAAACACAAGATTTATTGAATGGTTAAAAGTGCATGAAAATGGCCAATTTACTCACTCTGAGTTCTCAAAAAGGGTTTCTTCACCCCGGGAAGTTAATTAAATACCATTTGGAGGCATTTAATGTTCGAGCAAAAACGGCTGATTTTCGACAAAAGAGATAACACCCCCCCATTACGTCATGCTTCAGAAATGTGGAAAATGGTCCGTTTTCAAATGTTTTATTTTTGAACGTCAGTTCACATTTGTAGGTGGATCATCAGTGTTAGAGCTAAAATTAGCATGTTTAAAGTGATTTTCATGCTTCCAGGGGCTCGGGAAGTTAATTAAATACAATTTGGAGGCATTTAATGTTCGAGCAAAAACGGCTGATTTTCGACAAAAGAGATAACACCCCCCCCATTACGTCATGCTTCAGAAATGTGGAAAATGGTCCGTTTTCAAATGTTTTATTTTTGAATGTCAGTTCACATTTGTAGGTGGATCATCAGTGTTAGAGCTAAAATTAGCATGTTTAAAGTGATTTTCATGCTTCCAGGGGCTCGGGAAGTTAATTAAATACCATTTGGAGGCATTTAATGTTCGAGCAAAAACGGCTGATTTTCGACAAAAGAGATAACACCCCCCCATTACGTCATGCTTCAGAAATGTGGAAAATGGTCCGTTTTCAAATGTTTTATTTTTGAACGTCAGTTCACATTTGTAGGTGGATCATCAGTGTTAGAGCTAAAATTAGCATGTTTAAAGTGATTTTCATGCTTCCAGGGGCTCGGGAAGTTAATTAAATACCATTTGGAGGCATTTAATGTTCGAGCAAAAACGGCTGATTTTCGACAAAAGAGATAACACCCCCCCATTACGTCATGCTTCAGAAATGTGGAAAATGGTCCGTTTTCAAATGTTTTATTTTTGAACGTCAGTTCACATTTGTAGGTGGATCATCAGTGTTAGAGCTAAAATTAGCATGTTTAAAGTGATTTTCATGCTTCCAGGGGCTCGGGAAGGGAAATAAATACCATTTGGAGGCATTTAATGTTCGAGCAAAAACGGCTGATTTTCGACAAAAGAGATAACACCCCCCCATTACGTCATGCTTCAGAAATGTGGAAAATGGTCCGTTTTCAAATGTTTTATTTTTGAACGTCAGTTCACATTTGTAGGTGGATCATCAGTGTTAGAGCTAAAATTAGCATGTTTAAAGTGATTTTCATGCTTCCAGGGGGCCAAAACACAAGATTTATGGAATGGTTAAAAGTGCATGAAAATGGCCAATTTACTCACTCTGAGTTCTCAAAAAGGGTTTCTTCACCCCGGGAAGTTAATTAAATACCATTTGGAGGCATTTAATGTTCGAGCAAAAACGGCTGATTTTCGACAAAAGAGATAACACCCCCCCATTACGTCATGCTTCAGAAATGTGGAAAATGGTCCGTTTTCAAATGTTTTATTTTTGAACGTCAGTTCACATTTGTAGGTGGATCATCAGTGTTAGAGCTAAAATTAGCATGTTTAAAGTGATTTTCATGCTTCCAGGGGCTCGGGAAGTTAATTAAATACCATTTGGAGGCATTTAATGTTCGAGCAAAAACGGCTGATTTTCGACAAAAGAGATAACACCCCCCATTACCTCATGCTTCAGAAATGTGGAAAATGGTCCGTTTTCAAATGTTTTATTTTTGAACGTCAGTTCACATTTGTAGGTGGATCATCAGTGTTAGAGCTAAAATTAGCATGTTTAAAGTGATTTTCATGCTTCCAGGGGCCCAAAACACAAGATTTATGGAATGGTTAAAAGTGCATGAAAATGGCCAATTTACTCACTCTGAGTTCTCAAAAAGGGTTTCTTCACCCCGGGAAGTTAATTAAATACCATTTGGAGGCATTTAATGTTCGAGCAAAAACGGCTGATTTTCGACAAAAGAGATAACACCCCCCCATTACGTCATGCTTCAGAAATATGGAAAATGGTCCGTTTTCAAATGTTTTATTTTTGAACGTCAGTTCACATTTGTAGGTGGATCATCAGTGTTAGAGCTAAAATTAGCATGTTTAAAGTGATTTTCATGCTTACAGGGGCTCGGGAAGTTAATTAAATACCATTTGGAGGCATTTAATGTTCGAGCAAAAACGGCTGATGATTATCGACAAAAGAGATAACACCCCCCCATTACGTCATGCTTCAGAAATGTGGAAAATGGTCCGTTTTCAAATGTTTTATTTTTGAACGTCAGTTCACATTTGTAGGTGGATCATCAGTGTTAGAGCTAAAATTAGCATGTTTAAAGTGATTTTCATGCTTCCAGGGGCTCGGGAAGTTAATTAAATACCATTTGGAGGCATTTAATGTTCGAGCAAAAACGGCTGATTTTCGACAAAAGAGATAACACCCCCCCATTACGTCATGCTTCAGAAATATGGAAAATGGTCCGTTTTCAAATGTTTTATTTTTGAACGTCAGTTCACATTTGTAGGTGGATCATCAGTGTTAGAGCTAAAATTAGCATGTTTAAAGTGATTTTCATGCTTCCAGGGGCCCAAAACACAAGATTTATGGAATGGTTAACACCTTGGCTGCTAGGTGTTTCCCCCCCTGTGCTGGAAATTGCTCTGATGCTGTATTCATGACGAGCTCAGCTCGTCATCAGCACAGCTCAACTGTGCATCATGACGAGCTGAGCTCGTCATCAGCATCGAAAGGGTTAAAAGTGCATGAAAATGGCCAATTTACTCACTCTGAGTTCTCAAAAAGGGTTTCTTCACCCCGGGAAGTGAAATAAATACCATTTGGAGGCATTTAATGTTCGAGCAAAAACGGCTGATTTTCGACAAAAGAGATAACACCCCCCCATTACGTCATGCTTCAGAAATGTGGAAAATGGTCCGTTTTCAAATGTTTTATTTTTGAACGTCAGTTCACATTTGTAGGTGGATCATCAGTGTTAGAGCTAAAATTAGCATGTTTAAAGTGATTTTCATGCTTCCAGGGGCTCGGGAAGTTAATTAAATACCATTTGGAGGCATTTAATGTTCGAGCAAAAACGGCTGATTTTCGACAAAAGAGATAACTCCCCCCCATTACGTCATGCTTCAGAAATGTGGAAAATGGTCCGTTTTCAAATGTTTTATTTTTGAACGTCAGTTCATATTTGTAGGTGGATCATCAGTGTTAGAGCTAAAATTAGCATGTTTAAAGTGATTTTCATGCTTCCAGGGGCTCGGGAAGTTAATTAAATACCATTTGGAGGCATTTAATGTTCGAGCAAAAACGGCTGATTTTCGACAAAAGAGATAACACCCCCCCATTACGTCATGCTTCAGAAATGTGGAAAATGGTCCGTTTTCAAATGTTTTATTTTTGAACGTCAGTTCACATTTGTAGGTGGATCATCAGTGTTAGAGCTAAAATTAGCATGTTTAAAGTGATTTTCATGCTTCCAGGGGCTCGGGAAGTTAATTAAATACCATTTGGAGGCATTTAATGTTCGAGCAAAAACGGCTGATTTTCGACAAAAGAGATAACACCCCCCCATTACGTCATGCTTCAGAAATGTGGAAAATGGTCCGTTTTCAAATGTTTTATTTTTGAACGTCAGTTCACATTTGTAGGTGGATCATCAGTGTTAGAGCTAAAATTAGCATGTTTAAAGTGATTTTCATGCTTCCAGGGGCTCGGGAAGTTAATTAAATACCATTTGGAGGCATTTAATGTTCGAGCAAAAACGGCTGATTTTCGACAAAAGAGATAACACCCCCCCATTACGTCATGCTTCAGAAATGTGGAAAATGGTCCGTTTTCAAATGTTTTATTTTTGAACGTCAGTTCACATTTGTAGGTGGATCAGCAGTGTTAGAGCTAAAATTAGCATGTTTAAAGTGATTTTCATGCTTCCAGGGGCCCAAAACACAAGTTTAATGGAATGGTTAAAAGTGCATGAAAATGGCCAATTTACTCACTCTGAGTTCTCAAAAAGGGTTTCTTCACCCCGGGAAGTGAAATAAATACCATTTGGAGGCATTTAATGTTCGAGCAAAAACGGCTGATTTTCGACAAAAGAGATAACACCCCCCCATTACGTCATGCTTCAGAAATGTGGAAAATGGTCCGTTTTCAAATGTTTTATTTTTGAACGTCAGTTCACATTTGTAGGTGGATCATCAGTGTTAGAGCTAAAATGAGCATGTTTAAAGTGATTTTCATGCTTCCAGGGGCTCGGGAAGTTAATTAAATACCATTTGGAGGCATTTAATGTTCGAGCAAAAACGGCTGATTTTCGACAAAAGAGATAACACCCCCCCATTACGTCATGCTTCAGAAATGTGGAAAATGGTCCGTTTTCAAATGTTTTATTTTTGAACGTCAGTTGACATTTGTAGGTGGATCATCAGTGTTAGAGCTAAAATTAGCATGTTTAAAGTGATTTTCATGCTTCCAGGGGCTCGGGAAGTTAATTAAATACCATTTGGAGGCATTTAATGTTCGAGCAAAAACGGCTGATTTTCGACAAAAGAGATAACACCCCCCCATTACGTCATGCTTCAGAAATGTGGAAAATGGTCCGTTTTCAAATGTTTTATTTTTGAACGTCAGTTCACATTTGTAGGTGGATCATCAGTGTTAGAGCTAAAATTAGCATGTTTAAAGTGATTTTCATGCTTCCAGGGGCTCGGGAAGTTAATTAAATACCATTTGGAGGCATTTAATGTTCGAGCAAAAACGGCTGATTTTCGACAAAAGAGATAACACCCCCCCATTACGTCATGCTTCAGAAATGTGGAAAATGGTCCGTTTTCAAATGTTTTATTTTTGAACGTCAGTTCACATTTGTAGGTGGATCATCAGTGTTAGAGCTAAAATTAGCATGTTTAAAGTGATTTTCATGCTTCCAGGGGCTCGGGAAGTTAATTAAATACCATTTGGAGGCATTTAATGTTCGAGCAAAAACGGCTGATTTTCGACAAAAGAGATAACACCCCCCCATTACGTCATGCTTCAGAAATGTGGAAAATGGTCCGTTTTCAAATGTTTTATTTTTGAACGTCAGTTCACATTTGTAGGTGGATCATCAGTGTTAGAGCTAAAATTAGCATGTTTAAAGTGATTTTCATGCTTCCAGGGGCTCGGGAAGTTAATTAAATACCATTTGGAGGCATTTAATGTTCGAGCAAAAACGGCTGATTTTCGACAAAAGAGATAACACCCCCCCATTACGTCATGCTTCAGAAATGTGGAAAATGGTCCGTTTTCAAATGTTTTATTTTTGAACGTCAGTTCACATTTGTAGGTGGATCATCAGTGTTAGAGCTAAAATTAGCATGTTTAAAGTGATTTTCATGCTTCCAGGGGCCCAAAACACAAGATTTATGGAATGGTTAAAAGTGCATGAAAATGGCCAATCTACTCACTCTGAGTTCTCAAAAAGGGTTTCTTCACCCCGGGAAGTTAATTAAATACCATTTGGAGGCATTTAATGTTCGAGCAAAAACGGCTGATTTTCGACAAAAGAGATAACACCCCCCCATTACGTCATGCTTCAGAAATGTGGAAAATGGTCCGTTTTCAAATGTTTTATTTTTGAACGTCAGTTCACATTTGTAGGTGGATCATCAGTGTTAGAGCTAAAATTAGCATGTTTAAAGTGATTTTCATGCTTCCAGGGGCTCGGGAAGTTAATTAAATACCATTTGGAGGCATTTAATGTTTGAGCAAAAACGGCTGATTTTCGACAAAAGAGATAACACCCCCCCATTACGTCATGCTTCAGAAATGTGGAAAATGGTCAGTTTTCAAATGTTTTATTTTTGAACGTCAGTTCACATTTGTAGGTGGATCATCAGTGTTAGAGCTAAAATTAGCATGTTTAAAGTGATTTTCATGCTTCCAGGGGCTCGGGAAGTTAATTAAATACCATTTGGAGGCATTTAATGTTCGAGCAAAAACGGCTGATTTTCGACAAAAGAGATAACACCCCCCCATTACGTCATGCTTCAGAAATGTGGAAAATGGTCCGTTTTCAAATGTTTTATTTTTGAACGTCAGTTTACATTTGTAGGTGGATCATCAGTGTTAGAGCTAAAATTAGCACGTTTAAAGTGATTTTCATGCTTCCAGGGGCCCAAAACACAAGATTTATGGAATGGTTAAAAGTGCATGAAAATGGCCAATTTACTCACTCTGAGTTCTCAAAAAGGGTTTCTTCACCCCGGGAAGTTAATTAAATACCATTTGGAGGCATTTAATGTTCGAGCAAAAACGGCTGATTTTCGACAAAAGAGATAACACCCCCCCATTACGTCATGCTTCAGAAATGTGGAAAATGGTCCGTTTTCAAATGTTTTATTTTTGAACGTCAGTTCACATTTGTAGGTGGATCATCAGTGTTAGAGCTAAAATTAGCATGTTTAAAGTGATTTTCATGCTTCCAGGGGCTCGGGAAGTTAATTAAATACCATTTGGAGGCATTTAATGTTCGAGCAAAAACGGCTGATTTTCGACAAAAGAGATAACACCCCCCCATTACGTCATGCTTCAGAAATGTGGAAAATGGTCCGTTTTCAAATGTTTTATTTTTGAACGTCAGTTCACATTTGTAGGTGGATCATCAGTGTTAGAGCTAAAATTAGCATGTTTAAAGTGATTTTCATGCTTCCAGGGGCCCAAAACACAAGATTTATGGAATGGTTAAAAGTGCATGAAAATGGCCAATTTACTCACTCTGAGTTCTCAAAAAGGGTTTCTTCAACCCGGGAAGTTAATTAAATACCATTTGGAGGCATTTAATGTTCGAGCAAAAACGGCTGATTTTCGACAAAAGAGATAACACCCCCCCATTACGTCATGCTTCAGAAATGTGGAAAATGGTCCGTTTTCAAATGTTTTATTTTTGAACGTCAGTTCACATTTGTAGGTGGATCATCAGTGTTAGAGCTAAAATTAGCATGTTTAAAGTGATTTTCATGCTTCCAGGGGCTCGGGAAGTTAATTAAATACCATTTGGAGGCATTTAATGTTCGAGCAAAAACGGCTGATTTTCGACAAAAGAGATAACACCCCCCCATTACGTCATGCTTCAGAAATGTGGAAAATGGTCCGTTTTCAAATGTTTTATTTTTGAACGTCAGTTCACATTTGTAGGTGGATCATCAGTGTTAGAGCTAAAATTAGCATGTTTAAAGTGATTTTCATGCTTCCAGGGGCTCGGGAAGTTAATTAAATACCATTTGGAGGCATTTAATGTTCGAGCAAAAACGGCTGATTTTCGACAAAAGAGATAACACCCCCCCATTACGTCATGCTTCAGAAATGTGGAAAATGGTCCGTTTTCAAATGTTTTATTTTTGAACGTCAGTTCACATTTGTAGGTGGATCATCAGTGTTAGAGCTAAAATTAGCATGTTTAAAGTGATTTTCATGCTTCCAGGGGCCCAAAACACAAGATTTATGGAATGGTTAAAAGTGCATGAAAATGGCCAATTTACTCACTCTGAGTTCTCAAAAAGGGTTTCTTCACCCCGGGAAGTTAATTAAATACCATTTGGAGGCATTTAATGTTCGAGCAAAAACGGCTGATTTTCGACAAAAGAGATAACACCCCCCCAT
The DNA here is from genome assembly GCF_964263255.1 of Lissotriton vulgaris. Classification (NCBI taxonomy): domain Eukaryota; kingdom Metazoa; phylum Chordata; class Amphibia; order Caudata; family Salamandridae; genus Lissotriton; species Lissotriton vulgaris. The sequence goes on along the minus strand of NW_028246455.1, from coordinate 62,695 downwards.
TACGTCATGCTTCAGAAATGTGGAAAATGGTCCGTTTTCAAATGTTTTATTTTTGAACGTCAGTTCACATTTGTAGGTGGATCATCAGTGTTAGAGCTAAAATTAGCATGTTTAAAGTGATTTTCATGCTTCCAGGGGCTCGGGAAGTTAATTAAATACCATTTGGAGGCATTTAATGTTCGAGCAAAAACGGCTGATTTTCGACAAAAGAGATAACACCCCCCCATTACGTCATGCTTCAGAAATGTGGAAAATGGTCCGTTTTCAAATGTTTTATTTTTGAACGTCAGTTCACATTTGTAGGTGGATCATCAGTGTTAGAGCTAAAATTAGCATGTTTAAAGTGATTTTCATGCTTCCAGGGGCTCGGGAAGTTAATTAAATACCATTTGGAGGCATTTAATGTTCGAGCAAAAACGGCTGATTTTCGACAAAAGAGATAACACCCCCCCATTACGTCATGCTTCAGAAATGTGGAAAATGGTCCGTTTTCAAATGTTTTATTTTTGAACATCAGTTCACATTTGTAGGTGGATCATCAGTGTTAGAGCTAAAATTAGCATGTTTAAAGTGATTTTCATGCTTCCAGGGGCCCAAAACACAAGATTTATGGAATGGTTAAAAGTGCATGAAAATGGCCAATTTACTCACTCTGAGTTCTCAAAAAGGGTTTCTTCACCCCGGGAAGTTAATTAAATACCATTTGGAGGCATTTAATGTTCGAGCAAAAACGGCTGATTTTCGACAAAAGAGATAACACCCCCCCATTACGTCATGCTTCAGAAATGTGGAAAATGGTCCGTTTTCAAATGTTTTATTTTTGAACGTCAGTTCACATTTGTAGGTGGATCATCAGTGTTAGAGCTAAAATTAGCATGTTTAAAGTGATTTTCATGCTTCCATGGGCTCGGGAAGTGAAATAAATACCATTTGGAGGCATTTAATGTTCGAGCAAAAACGGCTGATTTTCGACAAAAGAGATAACACCCCCCAATTACGTCATGCTTCAGAAATGTGGAAAATGGTCCGTTTTCAAATGTTTTATTTTTGAACGTCAGTTCACATTTGTAGGTGGATCATCAGTGTTAGAGCTAAAATTAGCATGTTTAAAGTGATTTTCATGCTTCCAGGGGCTCGGGAAGTGAAATAAATACCATTTGGAGGCATTTAATGTTCGAGCAAAAACGGCTGATTTTCGACAAAAGAGATAACACCCCCCCATTACGTCATGCTTCAGAAATGTGGAAAATGGTCCGTTTTCAAATGTTTTATTTTTGAACGTCAGTTCACATTTGTAGGTGGATCATCAGTGTTAGAGCTAAAATTAGCATGTTTAAAGTGATTTTCATGCTTCCAGGGGCTCGGGAAGTGAAATAAATACCATTTGGAGGCATTTAATGTTCGAGCAAAAACGGCTGATTTTCGACAAAAGAGATAACACCCCCCCATTACGTCATGCTTCAGAAATGTGGAAAATGGTCCGTTTTCAAATGTTTTATTTTTGAACGTCAGTTCACATTTGTAGGTGGATCATCAGTGTTAGAGCTAAAATTAGCATGTTTAAAGTGATTTTCATGCTTCCAGGGGCTCGGGAAGTTAATTAAATACCATTTGGAGGCATTTAATGTTCGAGCAAAAACGGCTGATTTTCGACAAAAGAGATAACACCCCCCCATTACGTCATGCTTCAGAAATGTGGAAAATGGTCCGTTTTCAAATGTTTTATTTTTGAACGTCAGTTCACATTTGTAGGTGGATCATCAGTGTTAGAGCTAAAATTAGCATGTTTAAAGTGATTTTCATGCTTCCAGGGGCCCAAAACACAAGATTTATGGAATGGTTAAAAGTGCATGAAAATGGCCAATTTACTCACTCTGAGTTCTCAAAAAGGGTTTCTTCACCCCGGGAAGTTAATTAAATACCATTTGGAGGCATTTAATGTTCGAGCAAAAACGGCTGATTTTCGACAAAAGAGATAACACCCCCCCATTACGTCATGCTTCAGAAATGTGGAAAATGGTCCGTTTTCAAATGTTTTTATTTTGAACGTCAGTTCACATTTGTAGGTGGATCATCAGTGTTAGAGCTAAAATTAGCATGTTTAAAGTGATTTTCATGCTTCCAGGGGCTCGGGAAGTTAATTAAATACCATTTGGAGGCATTTAATGTTCGAGCAAAAATGGCTGATTTTCGACAAAGGAGATAACACCCCCCATTAAGTCATGCTTCAGAAATGTGGAAAATGGTCCGTTTTCAAATCATTTTATTTTTGAACGTCAGTTCACATTTGTAGGTGGATCATCAGTGTTAGAGCTAAAATTATCATGTTTAAAGTGATTTTCATGCTTCCAGGGGCTCGGGAAGTTAATTAAATACCATTTGGAGGCATTTAATGTTCGAGCAAAAACGGCTGATTTTCGACAAAAGAGATAACACCCCCCCATTACGTCATGCTTCAGAAATGTGGAAAATGGTCCGTTTTCAAATGTTTTATTTTTGAACGTCAGTTCACATTTGTAGGTGGATCATCAGTGTTAGAGCTAAAATTAGCATGTTTAAAGTGATTTTCATGCTTCCAGGGGCTCGGGAAGTGAAATAAATACCATTTGGAGGCATTTAATGTTCGAGCAAAAACGGCTGATTTTCGACAAAAGAGATAACACCCCCCCATTACGTCATGCTTCAGAAATGTGGAAAATGGTCCGTTTTCAAATGTTTTATTTTTGAACGTCAGTTCACATTTGTAGGTGGATCATCAGTGTTAGAGCTAAAATTAGCATGTTTAAAGTGATTTTCATGCTTCCAGGGGCTCGGGAAGTTAATTAAATACCATTTGGAGGCATTTAATGTTCGAGCAAAAACGGCTGATTTTCGACAAAAGAGATAACACCCCCCCATTACGTCATGCTTCAGAAATGTGGAAAATGGTCCGTTTTCAAATGTTTTATTTTTGAACGTCAGTTCACATTTGTAGGTGGATCATCAGTGTTAGAGCTAAAATTAGCATGTTTAAAGTGATTTTCATGCTTCCAGGGGCCCAAAACACAAGATTTATGGAATGGTTAAAAGTGCATGAAAATGGCCAATTTACTCACTCTGAGTTCTCAAAAAGGGTTTCTTCACCCCGGGAAGTTAATTAAATACCATTTGGAGGCATTTAATGTTCGAGCAAAAACGGCTGATTTTCGACAAAAGAGATAACACCCCCCCATTACGTCATGCTTCAGAAATGTGGAAAATGGTCCGTTTTCAAATGTTTTATTTTTGAACGTCAGTTCACATTTGTAGGTGGATCATCAGTGTTAGAGCTAAAATTAGCATGTTTAAAGTGATTTTCATGCTTCCAGGGGCTCGGGAAGTTAATTAAATACCATTTGGAGGCATTTAATGTTCGAGCAAAAATGGCTGATTTTCGACAAAGGAGATAACATCCCCCATTAAGTCATGCTTCAGAAATGTGGAAAATGGTCCGTTTTCAAATCATTTTATTTTTGAACGTCAGTTCACATTTGTAGGTGGATCATCAGTGTTAGAGCTAAAATTAGCATGTTTAAAGTGATTTTCATGCTTCCAGGGGCCCAAAACACAAGATTTATGGAATGGTTAAAAGTGCATGAAAATGGCCAATTTACTCACTCTGAGTTCTCAAAAAGGGTTTCTTCACCCCGGGAAGTTAATTAAATACCATTTGGAGGCATTTAATGTTCGAGCAAAAACGGCTGATTTTCGACAAAAGAGATAACACCCCCCCATTACGTCATGCTTCAGAAATGTGGGAAATGGTCCGTTTTCAAATGTTTTATTTTTGAACGTCAGTTCACATTTGTAGGTGGATCATCAGTGTTAGAGCTAAAATTATCATGTTTAAAGTGATTTTCATGCTTCCAGGGGCTCGGGAAGTTAATTAAATACCATTTGGAGGCATTTAATGTTCGAGCAAAAACGGCTGATTTTCGACAAAAGAGATAACACCCCCCCATTACGTCATGCTTCAGAAATGTGGAAAATGGTCCGTTTTCAAATGTTTTATTTTTGAACGTCAGTTCACATTTGTAGGTGGATCATCAGTGTTAGAGCTAAAATTAGCATGTTTAAAGTGATTTTCATGCTTCCAGGGGCTCGGGAAGTGAAATAAATACCATTTGGAGGCATTTAATGTTCGAGCAAAAACGGCTGATTTTCGACAAAAGAGATAACACCCCCCCATTACGTCATGCTTCAGAAATATGGAAAATGATCCGTTTTCAAATGTTTTATTTTTGAACGTCAGTTCACATTTGTAGGTGGATCATCAGTGTTAGAGCTAAAATTAGCATGTTTAAAGTGATTTTCATGCTTCCAGGGGCTCGGGAAGTGAAATAAATACCATTTGGAGGCATTTAATGTTCGAGCAAAAACGGCTGATTTTCGACAAAAGAGATAACACCCCCCCATTACGTCATGCTTCAGAAATGTGGAAAATGGTCCGTTTTCAAATGTTTTATTTTTGAACGTCAGTTCACATTTGTAGGTGGATCATCAGTGTTAGAGCTAAAATTAGCATGTTTAAAGTGATTTTCATGCTTCCAGGGGCTCGGGAAGTTAATTAAATACCATTTGGAGGCATTTAATGTTCGAGCAAAAACGGCTGATTTTCGACAAAAGAGATAACACCCCCCCATTACGTCATGCTTCAGAAATGTGGAAAATGGTCCGTTTTCAAATGTTTTATTTTTGAACGTCAGTTCACATTTGTAGGTGGATCATCAGTGTTAGAGCTAAAATTAGCATGTTTAAAGTGATTTTCATGCTTCCAGGGGCCCAAAACACAAGATTTATGGAATGGTTAAAAGTGCATGAAAATGGCCAATTTACTCACTCTGAGTTCTCAAAAAGGGTTTCTTCACCCCGGGAAGTTAATTAAATACCATTTGGAGGCATTTAATGTTCGAGCAAAAACGGCTGATTTTCGACAAAAGAGATAACACCCCCCCATTCCGTCATGCTTCAGAAATGTGGAAAATGGTCCGTTTTCAAATGTTTTATTTTTGAACGTCAGTTCACATTTGTAGGTGGATCATCAGTGTTAGAGCTAAAATTAGCATGTTTAAAGTGATTTTCATGCTTCCAGGGGCTCGGGAAGTTAATTAAATACCATTTGGAGGCATTTAATGTTCGAGCAAAAACGGCTGATTTTCGACAAAAGAGATAACACCCCCCATTACGTCATGCTTCAGAAATGTGGAAAATGGTCCGTTTTCAAATGTTTTATTTTTGAACGTCAGTTCACATTTGTAGGTGGATCATCAGTGTTAGAGCTAAAATTAGCATGTTTAAAGTGATTTTCATGCTTCCAGGGGCTCGGGAAGTTAATTAAATACCATTTGGAGGCATTTAATGTTCGAGCAAAAACGGCTGATTTTCGACAAAAGAGATAACACCCCCCCATTACGTCATGCTTCAGAAATGTGGAAAATGGTCCGTTTTCAAATGTTTTATTTTTGAACGTCAGTTCACATTTGTAGGTGGATCATCAGTGTTAGAGCTAAAATTAGCATGTTTTAAGTGATTTTCATGCTTCCAGGGGCTCGGGAAGTTAATTAAATACCATTTGGAGGCATTTAATGTTCGAGCAAAAACGGCTGATTTTCGACAAAAGAGATAACACCCCCCCATTACGTCATGCTTCAGAAATGTGGAAAATGGTCCGTTTTCAAATGTTTTATTTTTGAACGTCAGTTCACATTTGTAGGTGGATCATCAGTGTTAGAGCTAAAATTAGCATGTTTAAAGTGATTTTCATGCTTCCAGGGGCTCGGGAAGTTAATTAAATACCATTTGGAGGCATTTAATGTTCGAGCAAAAACGGCTGATTTTCGACAAAAGAGATAACACCCCCCCATTACGTCATGCTTCAGAAATGTGGAAAATGGTCCGTTTTCAAATGTTTTATTTTTGAACGTCAGTTCACATTTGTAGGTGGATCATCAGTGTTAGAGCTAAAATTAGCATGTTTAAAGTGATTTTCATGCTTCCAGGGGCCCAAAACACAAGATTTATGGAATGGTTAAAAGTGCATGAAAATGGCCAATCTACTCACTCTGAGTTCTCAAAAAGGGTTTCTTCACCCCGGGAAGTTAATTAAATACCATTTGGAGGCATTTAATGTTCGAGCAAAAACGGCTGATTTTCGACAAAAGAGATAACACCCCCCCATTACGTCATGCTTCAGAAATGAGGAAAATGGTCCGTTTTCAAATGTTTTATTTTTGAACGTCAGTTCACATTTGTAGGTGGATCATCAGTGTTAGAGCTAAAATTAGCATGTTTAAAGTGATTTTCATGCTTCCAGGGGCTCGGGAAGTTAATTAAATACCATTTGGAGGCATTTAATGTTCGAGCAAAAACGGCTGATTTTCGACAAAAGAGATAACACCCCCCCATTACGTCATGCTTCAGAAATGTGGAAAATGGTCCGTTTTCAAATGTTTTATTTTTGGACGTCAGTTCACATTTGTAGGTGGATCATCAGTGTTAGAGCTAAAATTAGCATGTTTAAAGTGATTTTCATGCTTCCAGGGGCTCGGGAAGTGAAATAAATACCATTTGGAGGCATTTAATGTTCGAGCAAAAACGGCTGATTTTCGACAAAAGAGATAACACCCCCCCATTACGTCATGCTTCAGAAATGTGGAAAATGGTCCGTTTTCAAATGTTTTATTTTTGAACGTCAGTTCACATTTGTAGGTGGATCATCAGTGTTAGAGCTAAAATTAGCATGTTTAAAGTGATTTTCATGCTTCCAGGGGCTCGGGAAGTTAATTAAATACCATTTGGAGGCATTTAATGTTCGAGCAAAAACGGCTGATTTTCGACAAAAGAGATAACACCCCCCCATTACGTCATGCTTCAGAAATGTGGAAAATGGTCCGTTTTCAAATGTTTTATTTTTGAACGTCAGTTCACATTTGTAGGTGGATCATCAGTGTTAGAGCTAAAATTAGCATGTTTAAAGTGATTTTCATGCTTCCAGGGGCTCGGGAAGTTAATTAAATACCATTTGGAGGCATTTAATGTTCGAGCAAAAACGGCTGATTTTCGACAAAAGAGATAACACCCCCCCATTACGTCATGCTTCAGAAATGTGGAAAATGGTCCGTTTTCAAATGTTTTATTTTTGAACGTCAGTTCACATTTGTAGGTGGATCATCAGTGTTAGAGCTAAAATTAGCATGTTTAAAGTGATTTTCATGCTTCCAGGGGCCCAAAACACAAGATTTATGGAATGGTTAAAAGTGCATGAAAATGGCCAATCTACTCACTCTGAGTTCTCAAAAAGGGTTTCTTCACCCCGGGAAGTTAATTAAATACCATTTGGAGGCATTTAATGTTCGAGCAAAAACGGCTGATTTTCGACAAAAGAGATAACACCCCCCCATTACGTCATGCTTCAGAAATGTGGAAAATGGTCCGTTTTCAAATGTTTTATTTTTGGACGTCAGTTCACATTTGTAGGTGGATCATCAGTGTTAGAGCTAAAATTAGCATGTTTAAAGTGATTTTCATGCTTCCAGGGGCTCGGGAAGTGAAATAAATACCATTTGGAGGCATTTAATGTTCGAGCAAAAACGGCTGATTTTCGACAAAAGAGATAACACCCCCCCATTACGTCATGCTTCAGAAATGTGGAAAATGGTCCGTTTTCAAATGTTTTATTTTTGAACGTCAGTTCACATTTGTAGGTGGATCATCAGTGTTAGAGCTAAAATTAGCATGTTTAAAGTGATTTTCATGCTTCCAGGGGCTCGGGAAGTTAATTAAATACCATTTGGAGGCATTTAATGTTCGAGCAAAAACGGCTGATTTTCGACAAAAGAGATAACACCCCCCCATTACGTCATGCTTCAGAAATGTGGAAAATGGTCCGTTTTCAAATGTTTTATTTTTGAACGTCAGTTCACATTTGTAGGTGGATCATCAGTGTTAGAGCTAAAATTAGCATGTTTAAAGTGATTTTCATGCTTCCAGGGGCTCGGGAAGTTAATTAAATACCATTTGGAGGCATTTAATGTTCGAGCAAAAACGGCTGATTTTCGACAAAAGAGATAACACCCCCCCATTAAGTCATGCTTCAGAAATGTGGAAAATGGTCCGTTTTCAAATGTTTTATTTTTGAACGTCAGTTCACATTTGTAGGTGGATCATCAGTGTTAGAGCTAAAATTAGCATGTTTAAAGTGATTTTCATGCTTCCAGGGGCCCAAAACACAAGATTTATGGAATGGTTAAAAGTGCATGAAAATGGCCAATTTACTCACTCTGAGTTCTCAAAAAGGGTTTCTTCACCCCGGGAAGTTAATTAAATACCATTTGGAGGCATTTAATGTTCGAGCAAAAACGGCTGATTTTCGACAAAAGAGATAACACCCCCCCATTACGTCATGCTTCAGAAATGTGGAAAATGGTCCGTTTTCAAATGTTTTATTTTTGAACGTCAGTTCACATTTGTAGGTGGATCATCAGTGTTAGAGCTAAAATTAGCATGTTTAAAGTGATTTTCATGCTTCCAGGGGCTCGGGAAGTGAAATAAATACCATTTGGAGGCATTTAATGTTCGAGCAAAAACGGCTGATTTTCGACAAAAGAGATAACACCCCCCCATTACGTCATGCTTCAGAAATGTGGAAAATGGTCCGTTTTCAAATGTTTTATTTTTGAACGTCAGTTCACATTTGTAGGTGGATCATCAGTGTTAGAGCTAAAATTAGCATGTTTAAAGTGATTTTCATGCTTCCAGGGGCTCGGGAAGTGAAATAAATACCATTTGGAGGCATTTGATGTTCGAGCAAAAACGGCTGATTTTCGACAAAAGAGATAACACCCCCCCATTACGTCATGCTTCAGAAATGTGGAAAATGGTCCGTTTTCAAATGTTTTATTTTTGAACGTCAGTTCACATTTGTAGGTGGATCATCAGTGTTAGAGCTAAAATTAGCATGTTTAAAGTGATTTTCATGCTTCCAGGGGCCCAAAACACAAGATTTATGGAATGGTTAAAAGTGCATGAAAATGGCCAATTTACTCACTCTGAGTTCTCAAAAAGGGTTTCTTCACCCCGGGAAGTTAATTAAATACCATTTGGAGGCATTTAATGTTCGAGCAAAAACGGCTGATTTTCGACAAAAGAGATAACACCCCCCCATTACGTCATGCTTCAGAAATGTGGAAAATGGTCCGTTTTCAAATGTTTTATTTTTGGACGTCAGTTCACATTTGTAGGTGGATCATCAGTGTTAGAGCTAAAATTAGCATGTTTAAAGTGATTTTCATGCTTCCAGGGGCTCGGGAAGTGAAATAAATACCATTTGGAGGCATTTAATGTTCGAGCAAAAACGGCTGATTTTCGACAAAAGAGATAACACCCCCCCATTACGTCATGCTTCAGAAATGTGGAAAATGGTCCGTTTTCAAATGTTTTATTTTTGAACGTCAGTTCACATTTGTAGGTGGATCATCAGTGTTAGAGCTAAAATTAGCATGTTTAAAGTGATTTTCATGCTTCCAGGGGCTCGGGAAGTTAATTAAATACCATTTGGAGGCATTTAATGTTCGAGCAAAAACGGCTGATTTTCGACAAAAGAGATAACACCCCCCCATTACGTCATGCTTCAGAAATGTGGAAAATGGTCCGTTTTCAAATGTTTTATTTTTGAACGTCAGTTCACATTTGTAGGTGGATCATCAGTGTTAGAGCTAAAATTAGCATGTTTAAAGTGATTTTCATGCTTCCAGGGGCTCGGGAAGTTAATTAAATACCATTTGGAGGCATTTAATGTTCGAGCAAAAACGGCTGATTTTCGACAAAAGAGATAACACCCCCCCATTAAGTCATGCTTCAGAAATGTGGAAAATGGTCCGTTTTCAAATGTTTTATTTTTGAACGTCAGTTCACATTTGTAGGTGGATCATCAGTGTTAGAGCTAAAATTAGCATGTTTAAAGTGATTTTCATGCTTCCAGGGGCCCAAAACACAAGATTTATGGAATGGTTAAAAGTGCATGAAAATGGCCAATTTACTCACTCTGAGTTCTCAAAAAGGGTTTCTTCACCCCGGGAAGTTAATTAAATACCATTTGGAGGCATTTAATGTTCGAGCAAAAACGGCTGATTTTCGACAAAAGAGATAACACCCCCCCATTACGTCATGCTTCAGAAATGTGGAAAATGGTCCGTTTTCAAATGTTTTATTTTTGAACGTCAGTTCACATTTGTAGGTGGATCATCAGTGTTAGAGCTAAAATTAGCATGTTTAAAGTGATTTTCATGCTTCCAGGGGCTCGGGAAGTTAATTAAATACCATTTGGAGGCATTTAATGTTCGAGCAAAAACGGCTGATTTTCGACAAAAGAGATAACACCCCCCCATTACGTCATGCTTCAGAAATGTGGAAAATGGTCCGTTTTCAAATGTTTTATTTTTGAACGTCAGTTCACATTTGTAGGTGGATCATCAGTGTTAGAGCTAAAATTAGCATGTTTAAAGTGATTTTCATGCTTCCAGGGGCTCGGGAAGTGAAATAAATACCATTTGGAGGCATTTAATGTTCGAGCAAAAACGGCTGATTTTCGACAAAAGAGATAACACCCCCCCATTACATCATGCTTCAGAAATGTGGAAAATGGTCCGTTTTCAAATGTTTTATTTTTGAACGTCAGTTCACATTTGTAGGTGGATCATCAGTGTTAGAGCTAAAATTAGCATGTTTAAAGTGATTTTCATGCTTCCAGGGGCCCAAAACACAAGTTTAATGGAATGGTTAAAAGTGCATGAAAATGGCCAATTTACTCACTCTGAGTTCTCAAAAAGGGTTTCTTCACCCCGGGAAGTGAAATAAATACCATTTGGAGGCATTTAATGTTCGAGCAAAAACGGCTGATTTTCGACAAAAGAGATAACACCCCCCCATTACGTCATGCTTCAGAAATGTGGAAAATGGTCCGTTTTCAAATGTTTTATTTTTGAACGTCAGTTCACATTTGTAGGTGGATCATCAGTGTTAGAGCTAAAATTAGCATGTTTAAAGTGATTTTCATGCTTCCAGGGGCTCAGGAAGTTAATTAAATACCATTTGGAGGCATTTAATGTTCGAGCAAAAACGGCTGATTTTCGACAAAAGAGATAACACCCCCCCCCATTACGTCATGCTTCAGAAATGTGGAAAATGGTCCGTTTTCAAATGTTTTATTTTTGAACGTCAGTTCACATTTGTAGGTGGATCATCAGTGTTAGAGCTAAAATTAGCATGTTTAAAGTGATTTTCATGCTTCCAGGGGCTCGGGAAGTTAATTAAATACCATTTGGAGGCATTTAATGTTCGAGCAAAAACGGCTGATTTTCGACAAAAGAGATAACACCCCCCCATTACGTCATGCTTCAGAAATGTGGAAAATGGTCCGTTTTCAAATGTTTTATTTTTGAACGTCAGTTCACATTTGTAGGTGGATCATCAGTGTTAGAGCTAAAATTAGCATGTTTAAAGTGATTTTCATGCTTCCAGGGGCTCGGGAAGTTAATTAAATACCATTTGGAGGCATTTAATCTTCGAGCAAAAACGGCTGATTTTCGACAAAAGAGATAACACCCCCCCATTACGTCATGCTTCAGAAATGTGGAAAATGGTCCGTTTTCAAATGTTTTATTTTTGAACGTCAGTTCACATTTGTAGGTGGATCATCAGTGTTAGAGCTAAAATTAGCATGCTTAAAGTGATTTTCATGCTTCCAGGGGCCCAAAACACAAGATTTATGGAATGGTTAAAAGTGCATGAAAATGGCCAATTTACTCACTCTGAGTTCTCAAAAAGGGTTTCTTCACCCCGGGAAGTTAATTAAATACCATTTGGAGGCATTTAATGTTCGAGCAAAAACGGCTGATTTTCGACAAAAGAGATAACACCCCCCCATTACGTCATGCTTCAGAAATGTGGAAAATGGTCCGTTTTCAAATGTTTTATTTTTGAACGTCAGTTCACATTTGTAGGTGGATCATCAGTGTTAGAGCTAAAATTAGCATGTTTAAAGTGATTTTCATGCTTCCAGGGGCTCGGGAAGTTAATTAAATACCATTTGGAGGCATTTAATGTTCGAGCAAAAACGGCTGATTTTCGACAAAAGAGATAACACCCCCCCCATTACGTCATGCTTCAGAAATGTGGAAAATGGTCCGTTTTCAAATGTTTTATTTTTGAACGTCAGTTCACATTTGTAGGTGGATCATCAGTGTTAGAGCTAAAATTAGCATGTTTAAAGTGATTTTCATGCTTCCAGGGGCTCGGGAAGTTAATTAAATACCATTTGGAGGCATTTAATGTTCGAGCAAAAACGGCTGATTTTTTACAAAAGAGATAACACCCCCCCATTACGTCATGCTTCAGAAATGTGGAAAATGGTCCGTTTTCAAATGTTTTATTTTTGAACGTCAGTTCACATTTGTAGGTGGATCATCAGTGTTAGAGCTAAAATTAGCATGTTTAAAGTGATTTTCATGCTTCCAGGGGCTCGGGAAGTTAATTAAATACCATTTGGAGGCATTTAATGTTCGAGCAAAAACGGCTGATTTTCGACAAAAGAGATAACACCCCCCCATTACGTCATGCTTCAGAAATGTGGAAAATGGTCCGTTTTCAAATGTTTTATTTTTGAACGTCAGTTCACATTTGTAGGTGGATCATCAGTGTTAGAGCTAAAATTAGCATGTTTAAAGTGATTTTCATGCTTCCAGGGGCTCGGGAAGTTAATTAAATACCATTTGGAGGCATTTAATGTTCGAGCAAAAACGGCTGATTTTCGACAAAAGAGATAACACCCCCCCATTACGTCATGCTTCAGAAATGTGGAAAATGGTCCGTTTTCAAATGTTTTATTTTTGAACGTCAGTTCACATTTGTAGGTGGATCATCAGTGTTAGAGCTAAAATTAGCATGTTTAAAGTGATTTTCATGCTTCCAGGGGCCCAAAACACAAGATTTATGGAATGGTTAAAAGTGCATGAAAATGGCCAATTTACTCACTCTGAGTTCTCAAAAAGGGTTTCTTCACCCCGGGAAGTTAATTAAATACCATTTGGAGGCATTTAATGTTCGAGCAAAAACGGCTGATTTTCGACAAAAGAGATAACACCCCCCCATTACGTCATGCTTCAGAAATGTGGAAAATGGTCCGTTTTCAAATGTTTTATTTTTGAACGTCAGTTCACATTTGTAGGTGGATCATCAGTGTTAGAGCTAAAATTAGCATGTTTAAAGTGATTTTCATGCTTCCAGGGGCTCGGGAAGTTAATTAAATACCATTTGGAGGCATTTAATGTTCGAGCAAAAACGGCTGATTTTTGACAAAAGAGATAACACCCCCCCATTACGTCATGCTTCAGAAATGTGGAAAATGGTCCGTTTTCAAATGTTTTATTTTTGAACGTCAGTTCACATTTGTAGGTGGATCATCAGTGTTAGAGCTAAAATTAGCATGTTTAAAGTGATTTTCATGCTTCCAGGGGCCCAAAACACAAGATTTATGGAATGGTTAAAAGTGCATGAAAATGGCCAATTTACTCACTCTGAGTTCTCAAAAAGGGTTTCTTCACCCCGGGAAGTTAATTAAATACCATTTGGAGGCATTTAATGTTCGAGCAAAAACTGCTGATTTTCGACAAAAGAGATAACACCCCCCCATTACGTCATGCTTCAGAAATGTGGAAAATGGTCCGTTTTCAAATGTTTTATTTTTGAACGTCAGTTCACATTTGTAGGTGGATCATCAGTGTTAGAGCTAAAATTAGCATGTTTAAAGTGATTTTCATGCTTCCAGGGGCTCGGGAAGTTAATTAAATACCATTTGGAGGCATTTAATGTTCGAGCAAAAATGGCTGATTTTCGACAAAGGAGATAACACCCCCCCATTAAGTCATGCTTCAGAAATGTGGAAAATGGTCCGTTTTCAAATCATTTTATTTTTGAACGTCAGTTCACAATTGTAGGTGGATCATCAGTGTTAGAGCTAAAATTAGCATGTTTAAAGTGATTTTCATGCTTCCGGGGGCCCAAAACACCAGATTTATGGAATGGTTAAAAGTGCATGAAAATGGCCAATTTACTCACTCTGAGTTCTCAAAAAGGGTTTCTTCACCCCGGGAAGTTAATTAAATACCATTTGGAGGCATTTAATGTTCGAGCAAAAACGGCTGATTTTCGACAAAAGAGATAACACCCCCCCATTACGTCATGCTTCAGAAATGTGGGAAATTGTCCGTTTTCAAATGTTTTATTTTTGAACGTCAGTTCACATTTGTAGGTGGATAATCAGTGTTAGAGCTAAAATTATCATGTTTAAAGTGATTTTCATGCTTCCAGGGGCTCGGGAAGTTAATTAAATACCATTTGGAGGCATTTAATGTTCGAGCAAAAACGGCTGATTTTCGACAAAAGAGATAACACCCCCCCATTACGTCATGCTTCAGAAATGTGGAAAATGGTCCGTTTTCAAATGTTTTATTTTTGAACGTCAGTTCACATTTGTAGGTGGATCATCAGTGTTAGAGCTAAAATTAGCATGTTTAAAGGGATTTTCATGCTTCCAGGGGCTCGGGAAGTGAAATAAATACCATTTGGAGGCATTTAATGTTCGAGCAAAAATTGCTGATTTTCGACAAAAGAGATAACACCCCCCCATTACGTCATGCTTCAGAAATATGGAAAATGATCCGTTTTCAAATGTTTTATTTTTGAACGTCAGTTCACATTTGTAGGTGGATCATCAGTGTTAGAGCTAAAATTAGCATGTTTAAAGTGATTTTCATGCTTCCAGGGGCTCGGGAAGTGAAATAAATACCATTTGGAGGCATTTAATGTTCGAGCAAAAACGGCTGATTTTCGACAAAAGAGATAACACCCCCCCATTACGTCATGCTTCAGAAATGTGGAAAATGGTCCGTTTTCAAATGTTTTATTTTTGAACGTCAGTTCACATTTGTAGGTGGATCATCAGTGTTAGAGCTAAAATTAGCATGTTTAAAGTGATTTTCATGCTTCCAGGGGCTCGGGAAGTGAAATAAATACCATTTGGAGGCATTTGATGTTCGAGCAAAAACGGCTGATTTTCGACAAAAGAGATAACACCCCCCCCATTACGTCATGCTTCAGAAATGTGGAAAATGGTCCGTTTTCAAATGTTTTATTTTTGAACGTCAGTTCACATTTGTAGGTGGATCATCAGTGTTAGAGCTAAAATTAGCATGTTTAAAGTGATTTTCATGCTTCCAGGGGCTCGGGAAGTTAATTAAATACCATTTGGAGGCATTTAATGTTCGAGCAAAAATGGCTGATTTTCGACAAAGGAGATAACACCCCCCCATTAAGTCATGCTTCAGAAATGTGGAAAATGGTCCGTTTTCAAATCATTTTATTTTTGAACGTCAGTTCACATTTGTAGGTGGATCATCAGTGTTAGAGCTAAAATTAGCATGTTTAAAGTGATTTTCATGCTTCCGGGGGCCCAAAACACCAGATTTATGGAATGGTTAAAAGTGCATGAAAATGGCCAATTTACTCACTCTGAGTTCTCAAAAAGGGTTTCTTCACCCCGGGAAGTTAATTAAATACCATTTGGAGGCATTTAATGTTCGAGCAAAAACGGCTGATTTTCGACAAAAGAGATAACACCCCCCCATTACGTCATGCTTCAGAAATGTGGGAAATTGTCCGTTTTCAAATGTTTTATTTTTGAACGTCAGTTCACATTTGTAGGTGGATAATCAGTGTTAGAGCTAAAATTATCATGTTTAAAGTGATTTTCATGCTTCCAGGGGCTCGGGAAGTTAATTAAATACCATTTGGAGGCATTTAATGTTCGAGCAAAAACGGCTGATTTTCGACAAAAGAGATAACACCCCCCCATTACGTCATGCTTCAGAAATGTGGAAAATGGTCCGTTTTCAAATGTTTTATTTTTGAACGTCAGTTCACATTTGTAGGTGGATCATCAGTGTTAGAGCTAAAATTAGCATGTTTAAAGGGATTTTCATGCTTCCAGGGGCTCGGGAAGTGAAATAAATACCATTTGGAGGCATTTAATGTTCGAGCAAAAATTGCTGATTTTCGACAAAAGAGATAACACCCCCCCATTACGTCATGCTTCAGAAATATGGAAAATGATCCGTTTTCAAATGTTTTATTTTTGAACGTCAGTTCACATTTGTAGGTGGATCATCAGTGTTAGAGCTAAAATTAGCATGTTTAAAGTGATTTTCATGCTTCCAGGGGCTCGGGAAGTGAAATAAATACCATTTGGAGGCATTTAATGTTCGAGCAAAAACGGCTGATTTTCGACAAAAGAGATAACACCCCCCCATTACGTCATGCTTCAGAAATGTGGAAAATGGTCCGTTTTCAAATGTTTTATTTTTGAACGTCAGTTCACATTTGTAGGTGGATCATCAGTGTTAGAGCTAAAATTAGCATGTTTAAAGTGATTTTCATGCTTCCAGGGGCTCGGGAAGTGAAATAAATACCATTTGGAGGCATTTGATGTTCGAGCAAAAACGGCTGATTTTCGACAAAAGAGATAACACCCCCCCCATTACGTCATGCTTCAGAAATGTGGAAAATGGTCCGTTTTCAAATGTTTTATTTTTGAACGTCAGTTCACATTTGTAGGTGGATCATCAGTGTTAGAGCTAAAATTAGCATGTTTAAAGTGATTTTCATGCTTCCAGGGGCCCAAAACACAAGATTTATGGAATGGTTAAAAGTGCATGAAAATGGCCAATTTACTCACTCTGAGTTCTCAAAAAGGGTTTCTTCACCCCGGGAAGTTAATTAAATACCATTTGGAGGCATTTAATGTTCGAGCAAAAACGGCTGATTTTCGACAAAAGAGATAACACCCCCCCATTCCGTCATGCTTCAGAAATGTGGAAAATGGTCCGTTTTCAAATGTTTTATTTTTGAACGTCAGTTCACATTTGTAGGTGGATCATCAGTGTTAGAGCTAAAATTAGCATGTTTAAAGTGATTTTCATGCTTCCAGGGGCTCGGGAAGTTAATTAAATACCATTTGGAGGCATTTAATGTTCGAGCAAAAACGGCTGATTTTCGACAAAAGAGATAACACCCCCCATTACGTCATGCTTCAGAAATGTGGAAAATGGTCCGTTTTCAAATGTTTTATTTTTGAACGTCAGTTCACATTTGTAGGTGGATCATCAGTGTTAGAGCTAAAATTAGCATGTTTAAAGTGATTTTCATGCTTCCAGGGGCTCGGGAAGTTAATTAAATACCATTTGGAGGCATTTAATGTTCGAGCAAAAACGGCTGATTTTCGACAAAAGAGATAACACCCCCCCATTACGTCATGCTTCAGAAATGTGGAAAATGGTCCGTTTTCAAATGTTTTATTTTTGAACGTCAGTTCACATTTGTAGGTGGATCATCAGTGTTAGAGCTAAAATTAGCATGTTTAAAGTGATTTTCATGCTTCCAGGGGCTCGGGAAGTTAATTAAATACCATTTGGAGGCATTTAATGTTCGAGCAAAAACGGCTGATTTTCGACAAAAGAGATAACACCCCCCCATTACGTCATGCTTCAGAAATGTGGAAAATGGTCCGTTTTCAAATGTTTTATTTTTGAACGTCAGTTCACATTTGTAGGTGGATCATCAGTGTTAGAGCTAAAATTAGCATGTTTAAAGTGATTTTCATGCTTCCAGGGGCTCGGGAAGTTAATTAAATACCATTTGGAGGCATTTAATGTTCGAGCAAAAACGGCTGATTTTCGACAAAAGAGATAACACCCCCCCATTACGTCATGCTTCAGAAATGTGGAAAATGGTCCGTTTTCAAATGTTTTATTTTTGAACGTCAGTTCACATTTGTAGGTGGATCATCAGTGTTAGAGCTAAAATTAGCATGTTTAAAGTGATTTTCATGCTTCCAGGGGCCCAAAACACAAGATTTATGGAATGGTTAAAAGTGCATGAAAATGGCCAATTTACTCACTCTGAGTTCTCAAAAAGGGTTTCTTCACCCCGGGAAGTTAATTAAATACCATTTGGAGGCATTTAATGTTCGAGCAAAAACGGCTGATTTTCGACAAAAGAGATAACACCCCCCCATTACGTCATGCTTCAGAAATGTGGAAAATGGTCCGTTTTCAAATGTTTTATTTTTGAACGTCAGTTCACATTTGTAGGTGGATCATCAGTGTTAGAGCTAAAATTAGCATGTTTAAAGTGATTTTCATGCTTCCAGGGGCTCGGGAAGTTAATTAAATACCATTTGGAGGCATTTAATGTTCGAGCAAAAACGGCTGATTTTCGACAAAAGAGATAACACCCCCCCATTACGTCATGCTTCAGAAATGTGGAAAATGGTCCGTTTTCATATGTTTTATTTTTGAACGTCAGTTCACATTTGTAGGTGGATCATCAGTGTTAGAGCTAAAATTAGCATGTTTAAAGTGATTTTCATGCTTCCAGGGGCTCGGGAAGTGAAATAAATACCATTTGGAGGCATTTAATGTTCGAGCAAAAACGGCTGATTTTCGACAAAAGAGATAACACCCCCCCATTACATCATGCTTCAGAAATGTGGAAAATGGTCCGTTTTCAAATGTTTTATTTTTGAACGTCAGTTCACATTTGTAGGTGGATCATCAGTGTTAGAGCTAAAATTAGCATGTTTAAAGTGATTTTCATGCTTCCAGGGGCCCAAAACACAAGTTTAATGGAATGGTTAAAAGTGCATGAAAATGGCCAATTTACTCACTCTGAGTTCTCAAAAAGGGTTTCTTCACCCCGGGAAGTGAAATAAATACCATTTGGAGGCATTTAATGTTCGAGCAAAAACGGCTGATTTTCGACAAAAGAGATAACACCCCCCCATTACGTCATGCTTCAGAAATGTGGAAAATGGTCCGTTTTCAAATGTTTTATTTTTGAACGTCAGTTCACATTTGTAGGTGGATCATCAGTGTTAGAGCTAAAATTAGCATGTTTAAAGTGATTTTCATGCTTCCAGGGGCTCGGGAAGTTAATTAAATACCATTTGGAGGCATTTAATGTTCGAGCAAAAACGGCTGATTTTCGACAAAAGAGATAACACCCCCCCCCATTACGTCATGCTTCAGAAATGTGGAAAATGGTCCGTTTTCAAATGTTTTATTTTTGAACGTCAGTTCACATTTGTAGGTGGATCATCAGTGTTAGAGCTAAAATTAGCATGTTTAAAGTGATTTTCATGCTTCCAGGGGCTCGGGAAGTTAATTAAATACCATTTGGAGGCATTTAATGTTCGAGCAAAAACGGCTGATTTTCGACAAAAGAGATAACACCCCCCCATTACGTCATGCTTCAGAAATGTGGAAAATGGTCCGTTTTCAAATGTTTTATTTTTGAACGTCAGTTCACATTTGTAGGTGGATCATCAGTGTTAGAGCTAAAATTAGCATGTTTAAAGTGATTTTCATGCTTCCAGGGGCTCGGGAAGTTAATTAAATACCATTTGGAGGCATTTAATCTTCGAGCAAAAACGGCTGATTTTCGACAAAAGAGATAACACCCCCCCATTACGTCATGCTTCAGAAATGTGGAAAATGGTCCGTTTTCAAATGTTTTATTTTTGAACGTCAGTTCACATTTGTAGGTGGATCATCAGTGTTAGAGCTAAAATTAGCATGCTTAAAGTGATTTTCATGCTTCCAGGGGCCCAAAACACAAGATTTATGGAATGGTTAAAAGTGCATGAAAATGGCCAATTTACTCACTCTGAGTTCTCAAAAAGGGTTTCTTCACCCCGGGAAGTTAATTAAATACCATTTGGAGGCATTTAATGTTCGAGCAAAAACGGCTGATTTTCGACAAAAGAGATAACACCCCCCCATTACGTCATGCTTCAGAAATGTGGAAAATGGTCCGTTTTCAAATGTTTTATTTTTGAACGTCAGTTCACATTTGTAGGTGGATCATCAGTGTTAGAGCTAAAATTAGCATGTTTAAAGTGATTTTCATGCTTCCAGGGGCTCGGGAAATTAATTAAATACCATTTGGAGGCATTTAATGTTCGAGCAAAAACGGCTGATTTTCGACAAAAGAGATAACACCCCCCCCATTACGTCATGCTTCAGAAATGTGGAAAATGGTCCGTTTTCAAATGTTTTATTTTTGAACGTCAGTTCACATTTGTAGGTGGATCATCAGTGTTAGAGCTAAAATTAGCATGTTTAAAGTGATTTTCATGCTTCCAGGGGCTCGGGAAGTTAATTAAATACCATTTGGAGGCATTTAATGTTCGAGCAAAAACGGCTGATTTTTTACAAAAGAGATAACACCCCCCCATTACGTCATGCTTCAGAAATGTGGAAAATGGTCCGTTTTCAAATGTTTTATTTTTGAACGTCAGTTCACATTTGTAGGTGGATCATCAGTGTTAGAGCTAAAATTAGCATGTTTAAAGTGATTTTCATGCTTCCAGGGGCTCGGGAAGTTAATTAAATACCATTTGGAGGCATTTAATGTTCGAGCAAAAACGGCTGATTTTCGACAAAAGAGATAACACCCCCCCATTACGTCATGCTTCAGAAATGTGGAAAATGGTCCGTTTTCAAATGTTTTATTTTTGAACGTCAGTTCACATTTGTAGGTGGATCATCAGTGTTAGAGCTAAAATTAGCATGTTTAAAGTGATTTTCATGCTTCCAGGGGCTCGGGAAGTTAATTAAATACCATTTGGAGGCATTTAATGTTCGAGCAAAAACGGCTGATTTTCGACAAAAGAGATAACACCCCCCCATTACGTCATGCTTCAGAAATGTGGAAAATGGTCCGTTTTCAAATGTTTTATTTTTGAACGTCAGTTCACATTTGTAGGTGGATCATCAGTGTTAGAGCTAAAATTAGCATGTTTAAAGTGATTTTCATGCTTCCAGGGGCCCAAAACACAAGATTTATGGAATGGTTAAAAGTGCATGAAAATGGCCAATTTACTCACTCTGAGTTCTCAAAAAGGGTTTCTTCACCCCGGGAAGTTAATTAAATACCATTTGGAGGCATTTAATGTTCGAGCAAAAACGGCTGATTTTCGACAAAAGAGATAACACCCCCCCATTACGTCATGCTTCAGAAATGTGGAAAATGGTCCGTTTTCAAATGTTTTATTTTTGAACGTCAGTTCACATTTGTAGGTGGATCATCAGTGTTAGAGCTAAAATTAGCATGTTTAAAGTGATTTTCATGCTTCCAGGGGCTCGGGAAGTTAATTAAATACCATTTGGAGGCATTTAATGTTCGAGCAAAAACGGCTGATTTTTGACAAAAGAGATAACACCCCCCCATTACGTCATGCTTCAGAAATGTGGAAAATGGTCCGTTTTCAAATGTTTTATTTTTGAACGTCAGTTCACATTTGTAGGTGGATCATCAGTGTTAGAGCTAAAATTAGCATGTTTAAAGTGATTTTCATGCTTCCAGGGGCCCAAAACACAAGATTTATGGAATGGTTAAAAGTGCATGAAAATGGCCAATTTACTCACTCTGAGTTCTCAAAAAGGGTTTCTTCACCCCGGGAAGTTAATTAAATACCATTTGGAGGCATTTAATGTTCGAGCAAAAACTGCTGATTTTCGACAAAAGAGATAACACCCCCCCATTACGTCATGCTTCAGAAATGTGGAAAATGGTCCGTTTTCAAATGTTTTATTTTTGAACGTCAGTTCACATTTGTAGGTGGATCATCAGTGTTAGAGCTAAAATTAGCATGTTTAAAGTGATTTTCATGCTTCCAGGGGCTCGGGAAGTTAATTAAATACCATTTGGAGGCATTTAATGTTCGAGCAAAAATGGCTGATTTTCGACAAAGGAGATAACACCCCCCCATTAAGTCATGCTTCAGAAATGTGGAAAATGGTCCGTTTTCAAATCATTTTATTTTTGAACGTCAGTTCACAATTGTAGGTGGATCATCAGTGTTAGAGCTAAAATTAGCATGTTTAAAGTGATTTTCATGCTTCCGGGGGCCCAAAACACCAGATTTATGGAATGGTTAAAAGTGCATGAAAATGGCCAATTTACTCACTCTGAGTTCTCAAAAAGGGTTTCTTCACCCCGGGAAGTTAATTAAATACCATTTGGAGGCATTTAATGTTCGAGCAAAAACGGCTGATTTTCGACAAAAGAGATAACACCCCCCCATTACGTCATGCTTCAGAAATGTGGGAAATTGTCCGTTTTCAAATGTTTTATTTTTGAACGTCAGTTCACATTTGTAGGTGGATAATCAGTGTTAGAGCTAAAATTATCATGTTTAAAGTGATTTTCATGCTTCCAGGGGCTCGGGAAGTTAATTAAATACCATTTGGAGGCATTTAATGTTCGAGCAAAAATGGCTGATTTTCGACAAAGGAGATAACACCCCCCCATTAAGTCATGCTTCAGAAATGTGGAAAATGGTCCGTTTTCAAATCATTTTATTTTTGAACGTCAGTTCACATTTGTAGGTGGATCATCAGTGTTAGAGCTAAAATTAGCATGTTTAAAGTGATTTTCATGCTTCCGGGGGCCCAAAACACCAGATTTATGGAATGGTTAAAAGTGCATGAAAATGGCCAATTTACTCACTCTGAGTTCTCAAAAAGGGTTTCTTCACCCCGGGAAGTTAATTAAATACCATTTGGAGGCATTTAATGTTCGAGCAAAAACGGCTGATTTTCGACAAAAGAGATAACACCCCCCCATTACGTCATGCTTCAGAAATGTGGGAAATTGTCCGTTTTCAAATGTTTTATTTTTGAACGTCAGTTCACATTTGTAGGTGGATAATCAGTGTTAGAGCTAAAATTATCATGTTTAAAGTGATTTTCATGCTTCCAGGGGCTCGGGAAGTTAATAAATACCATTTGGAGGCATTTAATGTTCGAGCAAAAACGGCTGATTTTCGACAAAAGAGATAACACCCCCCCATTACGTCATGCTTCAGAAATGTGGAAAATGGTCCGTTTTCAAATGTTTTATTTTTGAACGTCAGTTCACATTTGTAGGTGGATCATCAGTGTTAGAGCTAAAATTAGCATGTTTAAAGGGATTTTCATGCTTCCAGGGGCTCGGGAAGTGAATAAATACCATTTGGAGGCATTTAATGTTCGAGCAAAAATTGCTGATTTTCGACAAAAGAGATAACACCCCCCCATTACGTCATGCTTTCAGAAATATGGAAAATGATCCGTTTTCAAATGTTTTATTTTTGAACGTCAGTTCACATTTGTAGGTGGATCATCAGTGTTAGAGCTAAAATTAGCATGTTTAAAGTGATTTTCATGCTTCCAGGGGCTCGGGAAGTGAAATAAATACCATTTGGAGGCATTTAATGTTCGAGCAAAAACGGCTGATTTTCGACAAAAGAGATAACACCCCCCCATTACGTCATGCTTCAGAAATGTGGAAAATGGTCCGTTTTCAAATGTTTTATTTTTGAACGTCAGTTCACATTTGTAGGTGGATCATCAGTGTTAGAGCTAAAATTAGCATGTTTAAAGTGATTTTCATGCTTCCAGGGGCTCGGGAAGTGAAATAAATACCATTTGGAGGCATTTGATGTTCGAGCAAAAACGGCTGATTTTCGACAAAAGAGATAACACCCCCCCCATTACGTCATGCTTCAGAATGTGGAAAATGGTCCGTTTTCAAATGTTTTATTTTTGAACGTCAGTTCACATTTGTAGGTGGATCATCAGTGTTAGAGCTAAAATTAGCATGTTTAAAGTGATTTTCATGCTTCCAGGGGCCCAAAACACAAGATTTATGGAATGGTTAAAAGTGCATGAAAATGGCCAATTTACTCACTCTGAGTTCTCAAAAAGGGTTTCTTCACCCCGGGAAGTTAATTAAATACCATTTGGAGGCATTTAATGTTCGAGCAAAAACGGCTGATTTTCGACAAAAGAGATAACACCCCCCCATTCCGTCATGCTTCAGAAATGTGGAAAATGGTCCGTTTTCAAATGTTTTATTTTTGAACGTCAGTTCACATTTGTAGGTGGATCATCAGTGTTAGAGCTAAAATTAGCATGTTTAAAGTGATTTTCATGCTTCCAGGGGCTCGGGAAGTTAATTAAATACCATTTGGAGGCATTTAATGTTCGAGCAAAAACGGCTGATTTTCGACAAAAGAGATAACACCCCCCATTACGTCATGCTTCAGAAATGTGGAAAATGGTCCGTTTTCAAATGTTTTATTTTTGAACGTCAGTTCACATTTGTAGGTGGATCATCAGTGTTAGAGCTAAAATTAGCATGTTTAAAGTGATTTTCATGCTTCCAGGGGCTCGGGAAGTTAATTAAATACCATTTGGAGGCATTTAATGTTCGAGCAAAAACGGCTGATTTTCGACAAAAGAGATAACACCCCCCCATTACGTCATGCTTCAGAAATGTGGAAAATGGTCCGTTTTCAAATGTTTTATTTTTGAACGTCAGTTCACATTTGTAGGTGGATCATCAGTGTTAGAGCTAAAATTAGCATGTTTAAAGTGATTTTCATGCTTCCAGGGGCTCGGGAAGTTAATTAAATACCATTTGGAGGCATTTAATGTTCGAGCAAAAACGGCTGATTTTCGACAAAAGAGATAACACCCCCCATTACGTCATGCTTCAGAAATGTGGAAAATGGTCCGTTTTCAAATGTTTTATTTTTGAACGTCAGTTCACATTTGTAGGTGGATCATCAGTGTTAGAGCTAAAATTAGCATGTTTAAAGTGATTTTCATGCTTCCAGGGGCTCGGGAAGTTAATTAAATACCATTTGGAGGCATTTAATGTTCGAGCAAAAACGGCTGATTTTCGACAAAAGAGATAACACCCCCCCATTACGTCATGCTTCAGAAATGTGGAAAATGGTCCGTTTTCAAATGTTTTATTTTTGAACGTCAGTTCACATTTGTAGGTGGATCATCAGTGTTAGAGCTAAAATTAGCATGTTTAAAGTGATTTTCATGCTTCCAGGGGCCCAAAACACAAGATTTATGGAATGGTTAAAAGTGCATGAAAATGGCCAATTTACTCACTCTGAGTTCTCAAAAAGGGTTTCTTCACCCCGGGAAGTTAATTAAATACCATTTGGAGGCATTTAATGTTCGAGCAAAAACGGCTGATTTTCGACAAAAGAGATAACACCCCCCCATTACGTCATGCTTCAGAAATGTGGAAAATGGTCCGTTTTCAAATGTTTTATTTTTGAACGTCAGTTCACATTTGTAGGTGGATCATCAGTGTTAGAGCTAAAATTAGCATGTTTAAAGTGATTTTCATGCTTCCAGGGGCTCGGGAAGTTAATTAAATACCATTTGGAGGCATTTAATGTTCGAGCAAAAACGGCTGATTTTCGACAAAAGAGATAACACCCCCCCATTACGTCATGCTTCAGAAATGTGGAAAATGTCCGTTTTCATATGTTTTATTTTTGAACGTCAGTTCACATTTGTAGGTGGATCATCAGTGTTAGAGCTAAAATTAGCATGTTTAAAGTGATTTTCATGCTTCCAGGGGCTCGGGAAGTGAAATAAATACCATTTGGAGGCATTTAATGTTCGAGCAAAAACGGCTGATTTTCGACAAAAGAGATAAACACCCCCCATTACATCATGCTTCAGAAATGTGGAAAATGGTCCGTTTTCAAATGTTTTATTTTGAACGTCAGTTCACATTTGTAGGTGGATCATCAGTGTTAGAGCTAAAATTAGCATGTTTAAAGTGATTTTCATGCTTCCAGGGGCCCAAAACACAAGTTTAATGGAATGGTTAAAAGTGCATGAAAATGGCCAATTTTACTCACTCTGAGTTCTCAAAAAGGGTTTCTTCACCCCGGGAAGTGAAATAAATACCATTTGGAGGCATTTAATGTTCGAGCAAAAACGGCTGATTTTCGACAAAAGAGATAACACCCCCCCATTACGTCATGCTTCAGAAATGTGGGAAAATGGTCCGTTTTCAAATGTTTTATTTTTTGAACTCAGTTCACATTTGTAGGTGGATCATCAGTGTTAGAGCTAAAATTAGCATGTTAAAGTGATTTTCATGCTTCCAGGTGCTCGGGAAGTTAATTAAATACCATTTGGAGGCATTTAATTTTCGAGCAAAAAGACGAGGCTGATTTTCGACAAAAGAGATAACACCCCCCCCCATTACGTCATGCTTCAGAAATGTGGAAAATGTCCGTTTTCAAATGTTTTATTTTTGAACGTCAGTTCACATTTGTAGGTGGATCATCAGTGTTAGAGCTAAAATTAGCATGTTTAAAGTGATTTTCATGCTTCCAGGGGCTCGGGAAGTTAATTAAATACCATTTGGAGGCATTTAATGTTCGAGCAAAAACGGCTGATTTTCGACAAAAGAGATAACACCCCCCCATTACGTCATGCTTCAGAAATGTGGAAAATGGTCCGTTTTCAAATGTTTTATTTTTGAACGTCAGTTCACATTTGTAGGTGGATCATCAGTGTTAGAGCTAAAATTAGCATGTTTAAAGTGATTTTCATGCTTCCAGGGGCTCGGGAAGTTAATTAAATACCATTTGGAGGCATTTAATCTTCGAGCAAAAACGGCTGATTTTCGACAAAAGAGATAACACCCCCCCATTACGTCATGCTTCAGAAATGTGGAAAATGGTCCGTTTTCAAATGTTTTATTTTTGAACGTCAGTTCACATTTGTAGGTGGATCATCAGTGTTAGAGCTAAAATTAGCATGCTTAAAGTGATTTTCATGCTTCCAGGGGCCCAAAACACAAGATTTATGGAATGGTTAAAAGTGCATGAAAATGGCCAATTTACTCACTCTGAGTTCTCAAAAAGGGTTTCTTCACCCCGGGAAGTTAATTAAATACCATTTGGAGGCATTTAATGTTCGAGCAAAAACGGCTGATTTTCGACAAAAGAGATAACACCCCCCCATTACGTCATGCTTCAGAAATGTGGAAAATGGTCCGTTTTCAAATGTTTTATTTTTGAACGTCAGTTCACATTTGTAGGTGGATCATCAGTGTTAGAGCTAAAATTAGCATGTTTAAAGTGATTTTCATGCTTCCAGGGGCTCGGGAAATTAATTAAATACCATTTGGAGGCATTTAATGTTCGAGCAAAAACGGCTGATTTTCGACAAAAGAGATAACACCCCCCCCATTACGTCATGCTTCAGAAATGTGGAAAATGGTCCGTTTTCAAATGTTTTATTTTTGAACGTCAGTTCACATTTGTAGGTGGATCATCAGTGTTAGAGCTAAAATTAGCATGTTTAAAGTGATTTTCATGCTTCCAGGGGCTCGGGAAGTTAATTAAATACCATTTGGAGGCATTTAATGTTCGAGCAAAAACGGCTGATTTTTTACAAAAGAGATAACACCCCCCCATTACGTCATGCTTCAGAAATGTGGAAAATGGTCCGTTTTCAAATGTTTTATTTTTGAACGTCAGTTCACATTTGTAGGTGGATCATCAGTGTTAGAGCTAAAATTAGCATGTTTAAAGTGATTTTCATGCTTCCAGGGGCTCGGGAAGTTAATTAAATACCATTTGGAGGCATTTAATGTTCGAGCAAAAACGGCTGATTTTCGACAAAAGAGATAACACCCCCCCATTACGTCATGCTTCAGAAATGTGGAAAATGGTCCGTTTTCAAATGTTTTATTTTTGAACGTCAGTTCACATTTGTAGGTGGATCATCAGTGTTAGAGCTAAAATTAGCATGTTTAAAGTGATTTTCATGCTTCCAGGGGCTCGGGAAGTTAATTAAATACCATTTGGAGGCATTTAATGTTCGAGCAAAAACGGCTGATTTTCGACAAAAGAGATAACACCCCCCCATTACGTCATGCTTCAGAAATGTGGAAAATGGTCCGTTTTCAAATGTTTTATTTTTGAACGTCAGTTCACATTTGTAGGTGGATCATCAGTGTTAGAGCTAAAATTAGCATGTTTAAAGTGATTTTCATGCTTCCAGGGGCCCAAAACACAAGATTTATGGAATGGTTAAAAGTGCATGAAAATGGCCAATTTACTCACTCTGAGTTCTCAAAAAGGGTTTCTTCACCCCGGGAAGTTAATTAAATACCATTTGGAGGCATTTAATGTTCGAGCAAAAACGGCTGATTTTCGACAAAAGAGATAACACCCCCCCATTACGTCATGCTTCAGAAATGTGGAAAATGGTCCGTTTTCAAATGTTTTATTTTTGAACGTCAGTTCACATTTGTAGGTGGATCATCAGTGTTAGAGCTAAAATTAGCATGTTTAAAGTGATTTTCATGCTTCCAGGGGCTCGGGAAGTTAATTAAATACCATTTGGAGGCATTTAATGTTCGAGCAAAAACGGCTGATTTTTGACAAAAGAGATAACACCCCCCCATTACGTCATGCTTCAGAAATGTGGAAAATGGTCCGTTTTCAAATGTTTTATTTTTGAACGTCAGTTCACATTTGTAGGTGGATCATCAGTGTTAGAGCTAAAATTAGCATGTTTAAAGTGATTTTCATGCTTCCAGGGGCCCAAAACACAAGATTTATGGAATGGTTAAAAGTGCATGAAAATGGCCAATTTACTCACTCTGAGTTCTCAAAAAGGGTTTCTTCACCCCGGGAAGTTAATTAAATACCATTTGGAGGCATTTAATGTTCGAGCAAAAACTGCTGATTTTCGACAAAAGAGATAACACCCCCCCATTACGTCATGCTTCAGAAATGTGGAAAATGGTCCGTTTTCAAATGTTTTATTTTTGAACGTCAGTTCACATTTGTAGGTGGATCATCAGTGTTAGAGCTAAAATTAGCATGTTTAAAGTGATTTTCATGCTTCCAGGGGCTCGGGAAGTTAATTAAATACCATTTGGAGGCATTTAATGTTCGAGCAAAAATGGCTGATTTTCGACAAAGGAGATAACACCCCCCCATTAAGTCATGCTTCAGAAATGTGGAAAATGGTCCGTTTTCAAATCATTTTATTTTTGAACGTCAGTTCACAATTGTAGGTGGATCATCAGTGTTAGAGCTAAAATTAGCATGTTTAAAGTGATTTTCATGCTTCCGGGGGCCCAAAACACCAGATTTATGGAATGGTTAAAAGTGCATGAAAATGGCCAATTTACTCACTCTGAGTTCTCAAAAAGGGTTTCTTCACCCCGGGAAGTTAATTAAATACCATTTGGAGGCATTTAATGTTCGAGCAAAAACGGCTGATTTTCGACAAAAGAGATAACACCCCCCCATTACGTCATGCTTCAGAAATGTGGGAAATTGTCCGTTTTCAAATGTTTTATTTTTGAACGTCAGTTCACATTTGTAGGTGGATAATCAGTGTTAGAGCTAAAATTATCATGTTTAAAGTGATTTTCATGCTTCCAGGGGCTCGGGAAGTTAATTAAATACCATTTGGAGGCATTTAATGTTCGAGCAAAAACGGCTGATTTTCGACAAAAGAGATAACACCCCCCCATTACGTCATGCTTCAGAAATGTGGAAAATGGTCCGTTTTCAAATGTTTTATTTTTGAACGTCAGTTCACATTTGTAGGTGGATCATCAGTGTTAGAGCTAAAATTAGCATGTTTAAAGGGATTTTCATGCTTCCAGGGGCTCGGGAAGTGAAATAAATACCATTTGGAGGCATTTAATGTTCGAGCAAAAATTGCTGATTTTCGACAAAAGAGATAACACCCCCCCATTACGTCATGCTTCAGAAATATGGAAAATGATCCGTTTTCAAATGTTTTATTTTTGAACGTCAGTTCACATTTGTAGGTGGATCATCAGTGTTAGAGCTAAAATTAGCATGTTTAAAGTGATTTTCATGCTTCCAGGGGCTCGGGAAGTGAAATAAATACCATTTGGAGGCATTTAATGTTCGAGCAAAAACGGCTGATTTTCGACAAAAGAGATAACACCCCCCCATTACGTCATGCTTCAGAAATGTGGAAAATGGTCCGTTTTCAAATGTTTTATTTTTGAACGTCAGTTCACATTTGTAGGTGGATCATCAGTGTTAGAGCTAAAATTAGCATGTTTAAAGTGATTTTCATGCTTCCAGGGGCTCGGGAAGTGAAATAAATACCATTTGGAGGCATTTGATGTTCGAGCAAAAACGGCTGATTTTCGACAAAAGAGATAACACCCCCCCCATTACGTCATGCTTCAGAAATGTGGAAAATGGTCCGTTTTCAAATGTTTTATTTTTGAACGTCAGTTCACATTTGTAGGTGGATCATCAGTGTTAGAGCTAAAATTAGCATGTTTAAAGTGATTTTCATGCTTCCAGGGGCTCGGGAAGTTAATTAAATACCATTTGGAGGCATTTAATGTTCGAGCAAAAATGGCTGATTTTCGACAAAGGAGATAACACCCCCCCATTAAGTCATGCTTCAGAAATGTGGAAAATGGTCCGTTTTCAAATCATTTTATTTTTGAACGTCAGTTCACATTTGTAGGTGGATCATCAGTGTTAGAGCTAAAATTAGCATGTTTAAAGTGATTTTCATGCTTCCGGGGGCCCAAAACACCAGATTTATGGAATGGTTAAAAGTGCATGAAAATGGCCAATTTACTCACTCTGAGTTCTCAAAAAGGGTTTCTTCACCCCGGGAAGTTAATTAAATACCATTTGGAGGCATTTAATGTTCGAGCAAAAACGGCTGATTTTCGACAAAAGAGATAACACCCCCCCATTACGTCATGCTTCAGAAATGTGGGAAATTGTCCGTTTTCAAATGTTTTATTTTTGAACGTCAGTTCACATTTGTAGGTGGATAATCAGTGTTAGAGCTAAAATTATCATGTTTAAAGTGATTTTCATGCTTCCAGGGGCTCGGGAAGTTAATTAAATACCATTTGGAGGCATTTAATGTTCGAGCAAAAACGGCTGATTTTCGACAAAAGAGATAACACCCCCCCATTACGTCATGCTTCAGAAATGTGGAAAATGGTCCGTTTTCAAATGTTTTATTTTTGAACGTCAGTTCACATTTGTAGGTGGATCATCAGTGTTAGAGCTAAAATTAGCATGTTTAAAGGGATTTTCATGCTTCCAGGGGCTCGGGAAGTGAAATAAATACCATTTGGAGGCATTTAATGTTCGAGCAAAAATTGCTGATTTTCGACAAAAGAGATAACACCCCCCCATTACGTCATGCTTCAGAAATATGGAAAATGATCCGTTTTCAAATGTTTTATTTTTGAACGTCAGTTCACATTTGTAGGTGGATCATCAGTGTTAGAGCTAAAATTAGCATGTTTAAAGTGATTTTCATGCTTCCAGGGGCTCGGGAAGTGAAATAAATACCATTTGGAGGCATTTAATGTTCGAGCAAAAACGGCTGATTTTCGACAAAAGAGATAACACCCCCCCATTACGTCATGCTTCAGAAATGTGGAAAATGGTCCGTTTTCAAATGTTTTATTTTTGAACGTCAGTTCACATTTGTAGGTGGATCATCAGTGTTAGAGCTAAAATTAGCATGTTTAAAGTGATTTTCATGCTTCCAGGGGCTCGGGAAGTGAAATAAATACCATTTGGAGGCATTTGATGTTCGAGCAAAAACGGCTGATTTTCGACAAAAGAGATAACACCCCCCCCATTACGTCATGCTTCAGAAATGTGGAAAATGGTCCGTTTTCAAATGTTTTATTTTTGAACGTCAGTTCACATTTGTAGGTGGATCATCAGTGTTAGAGCTAAAATTAGCATGTTTAAAGTGATTTTCATGCTTCCAGGGGCCCAAAACACAAGATTTATGGAATGGTTAAAAGTGCATGAAAATGGCCAATTTACTCACTCTGAGTTCTCAAAAAGGGTTTCTTCACCCCGGGAAGTTAATTAAATACCATTTGGAGGCATTTAATGTTCGAGCAAAAACGGCTGATTTTCGACAAAAGAGATAACACCCCCCCATTCCGTCATGCTTCAGAAATGTGGAAAATGGTCCGTTTTCAAATGTTTTATTTTTGAACGTCAGTTCACATTTGTAGGTGGATCATCAGTGTTAGAGCTAAAATTAGCATGTTTAAAGTGATTTTCATGCTTCCAGGGGCTCGGGAAGTTAATTAAATACCATTTGGAGGCATTTAATGTTCGAGCAAAAACGGCTGATTTTCGACAAAAGAGATAACACCCCCCATTACGTCATGCTTCAGAAATGTGGAAAATGGTCCGTTTTCAAATGTTTTATTTTTGAACGTCAGTTCACATTTGTAGGTGGATCATCAGTGTTAGAGCTAAAATTAGCATGTTTAAAGTGATTTTCATGCTTCCAGGGGCTCGGGAAGTTAATTAAATACCATTTGGAGGCATTTAATGTTCGAGCAAAAACGGCTGATTTTCGACAAAAGAGATAACACCCCCCCATTACGTCATGCTTCAGAAATGTGGAAAATGGTCCGTTTTCAAATGTTTTATTTTTGAACGTCAGTTCACATTTGTAGGTGGATCATCAGTGTTAGAGCTAAAATTAGCATGTTTAAAGTGATTTTCATGCTTCCAGGGGCTCGGGAAGTTAATTAAATACCATTTGGAGGCATTTAATGTTCGAGCAAAAACGGCTGATTTTCGACAAAAGAGATAACACCCCCCCATTACGTCATGCTTCAGAAATGTGGAAAATGGTCCGTTTTCAAATGTTTTATTTTTGAACGTCAGTTCACATTTGTAGGTGGATCATCAGTGTTAGAGCTAAAATTAGCATGTTTAAAGTGATTTTCATGCTTCCAGGGGCTCGGGAAGTTAATTAAATACCATTTGGAGGCATTTAATGTTCGAGCAAAAACGGCTGATTTTCGACAAAAGAGATAACACCCCCCCATTACGTCATGCTTCAGAAATGTGGAAAATGGTCCGTTTTCAAATGTTTTATTTTTGAACGTCAGTTCACATTTGTAGGTGGATCATCAGTGTTAGAGCTAAAATTAGCATGTTTAAAGTGATTTTCATGCTTCCAGGGGCCCAAAACACAAGATTTATGGAATGGTTAAAAGTGCATGAAAATGGCCAATTTACTCACTCTGAGTTCTCAAAAAGGGTTTCTTCACCCCGGGAAGTTAATTAAATACCATTTGGAGGCATTTAATGTTCGAGCAAAAACGGCTGATTTTCGACAAAAGAGATAACACCCCCCCATTACGTCATGCTTCAGAAATGTGGAAAATGGTCCGTTTTCAAATGTTTTATTTTTGAACGTCAGTTCACATTTGTAGGTGGATCATCAGTGTTAGAGCTAAAATTAGCATGTTTAAAGTGATTTTCATGCTTCCAGGGGCTCGGGAAGTTAATTAAATACCATTTGGAGGCATTTAATGTTCGAGCAAAAACGGCTGATTTTCGACAAAAGAGATAACACCCCCCCATTACGTCATGCTTCAGAAATGTGGAAAATGGTCCGTTTTCATATGTTTTATTTTTGAACGTCAGTTCACATTTGTAGGTGGATCATCAGTGTTAGAGCTAAAATTAGCATGTTTAAAGTGATTTTCATGCTTCCAGGGGCTCGGGAAGTGAAATAAATACCATTTGGAGGCATTTAATGTTCGAGCAAAAACGGCTGATTTTCGACAAAAGAGATAACACCCCCCCATTACATCATGCTTCAGAAATGTGGAAAATGGTCCGTTTTCAAATGTTTTATTTTTGAACGTCAGTTCACATTTGTAGGTGGATCATCAGTGTTAGAGCTAAAATTAGCATGTTTAAAGTGATTTTCATGCTTCCAGGGGCCCAAAACACAAGTTTAATGGAATGGTTAAAAGTGCATGAAAATGGCCAATTTACTCACTCTGAGTTCTCAAAAAGGGTTTCTTCACCCCGGGAAGTGAAATAAATACCATTTGGAGGCATTTAATGTTCGAGCAAAAACGGCTGATTTTCGACAAAAGAGATAACACCCCCCCATTACGTCATGCTTCAGAAATGTGGAAAATGGTCCGTTTTCAAATGTTTTATTTTTGAACGTCAGTTCACATTTGTAGGTGGATCATCAGTGTTAGAGCTAAAATTAGCATGTTTAAAGTGATTTTCATGCTTCCAGGGGCTCGGGAAGTTAATTAAATACCATTTGGAGGCATTTAATGTTCGAGCAAAAACGGCTGATTTTCGACAAAAGAGATAACACCCCCCCCCATTACGTCATGCTTCAGAAATGTGGAAAATGGTCCGTTTTCAAATGTTTTATTTTTGAACGTCAGTTCACATTTGTAGGTGGATCATCAGTGTTAGAGCTAAAATTAGCATGTTTAAAGTGATTTTCATGCTTCCAGGGGCTCGGGAAGTTAATTAAATACCATTTGGAGGCATTTAATGTTCGAGCAAAAACGGCTGATTTTCGACAAAAGAGATAACACCCCCCCATTACGTCATGCTTCAGAAATGTGGAAAATGGTCCGTTTTCAAATGTTTTATTTTTGAACGTCAGTTCACATTTGTAGGTGGATCATCAGTGTTAGAGCTAAAATTAGCATGTTTAAAGTGATTTTCATGCTTCCAGGGGCTCGGGAAGTTAATTAAATACCATTTGGAGGCATTTAATGTTCGAGCAAAAACGGCTGATTTTCGACAAAAGAGATAACACCCCCCCATTACGTCATGCTTCAGAAATGTGGAAAATGGTCCGTTTTCAAATGTTTTATTTTTGAACGTCAGTTCACATTTGTAGGTGGATCATCAGTGTTAGAGCTAAAATTAGCATGTTTAAAGTGATTTTCATGCTTCCAGGGGCTCGGGAAGTTAATTAAATACCATTTGGAGGCATTTAATGTTCGAGCAAAAACGGCTGATTTTCGACAAAAGAGATAACACCCCCCCATTACGTCATGCTTCAGAAATGTGGAAAATGGTCCGTTTTCAAATGTTTTATTTTTGAACGTCAGTTCACATTTGTAGGTGGATCATCAGTGTTAGAGCTAAAATTAGCATGTTTAAAGTGATTTTCATGCTTCCAGGGGCTCGGGAAGTTAATTAAGTACCATTTGGAGGCATTTAATGTTCGAGCAAAAACGGCTGATTTTCGACAAAAGAGATAACACCCCCCCATTACGTCATGCTTCAGAAATGTGGAAAATGGTCCGTTTTCAAATGTTTTATTTTTGAACGTCAGTTCACATTTGTAGGTGGATCATCAGTGTTAGAGCTAAAATTAGCATGTTTAAAGTGATTTTCATGCTTCCAGGGGCTCGGGAAGTTAATTAAATACCATTTGGAGGCATTTAATGTTCGAGCAAAAACGGCTGATTTTCGACAAAAGAGATAACACCCCCCCATTACGTCATGCTTCAGAAATGTGGAAAATGGTCCGTTTTCAAATGTTTTATTTTTGAACGTCAGTTCACATTTGTAGGTGGATCATCAGTGTTAGAGCTAAAATTAGCATGTTTAAAGTGATTTTCATGCTTCCAGGGGCTCGAGAAGTTAATTAAATACCATTTGGAGGCATTTAATGTTCGAGCAAAAACGGCTGATTTTCGACAAAAGAGATAACACCCCCCCATTACGTCATGCTTCAGAAATGTGGAAAATGGTCCATTTTCAAATGTTTTATTTTTGAACGTCAGTTCACATTTGTAGGTGGATCATCAGTGTTAGAGCTAAAATTAGCATGTTTAAAGTGATTTTCATGCTTCCAGGGGCTCGGGAAGTTAATTAAATACCATTTGGAGGCATTTAATGTTCGAGCAAAAACGGCTGATTTTCGACAAAAGACATAACACCCCCCCATTACGTCATGCTTCAGAAATGTGGAAAATGGTCCGTTTTCAAATGTTTTATTTTTGAACGTCAGTTCACATTTGTAGGTGGATCATCAGTGTTAGAGCTAAAATTAGCATGTTTAAAGTGATTTTCATGCTTCCAGGGGCTCGGGAAGTTAATTAAATACCATTTGGAGGCATTTAATGTTCGAGCAAAAACGGCTGATTTTCGACAAAAGAGATAACACCCCCCCATTACGTCATGCTTCAGAAATGTGGAAAATGGTCCGTTTTCAATTGTTTTATTTTTGAACGTCAGTTCACATTTGTAGGTGGATCATCAGTGTTAGAGCTAAAATTAGCATGTTTAAAGTGATTTTCATGCTTCCAGGGGCTCGGGAAGTTAATTAAATACCATTTGGAGGCATTTAATGTTCGAGCAAAAACGGAAGATTTTCGACAAAAGAGATAACACCCCCCCATTACGTCATGCTTCAGAAATGTGGAAAATGGTCCGTTTTCAAATGTTTTATTTTTGAACGTCAGTTCACATTTGTAGGTGGATCATCAGTGTTAGAGCTAAAATTAGCATGTTTAAAGTGATTTTCATGCTTCCAGGGGCCCAAAACACAAGATTTATGGAATGGTTAAAAGTGCATGAAAATGGCCAATCTACTCACTCTGAGTTCTCAAAAAGGGTTTCTTCACCCCGGGAAGTTAATTAAATACCATTTGGAGGCATTTAATGTTCGAGCAAAAACGGCTGATTTTCGACAAAAGAGATAACACCCCCCCATTACGTCATGCTTCAGAAATGTGGAAAATGGTCCGTTTTCAAATGTTTTATTTTTGAACGTCAGTTCACATTTGTAGGTGGATCATCAGTGTTAGAGCTAAAATTAGCATGTTTAAAGTGATTTTCATGCTTCCAGGGGCTCGGGAAGTTAATTAAATACCATTTGGAGGCATTTAATGTTCGAGCAAAAACGGCTGATTTTCGACAAAAGAGATAACACTCCCCCATTACGTCATGCTTCAGAAATGTGGAAAATGGTCCGTTTTCAAATGTTTTATTTTTGAACGTCAGTTCACATTTGTAGGTGGATCATCAGTGTTAGAGCTAAAATTAGCATGTTTAAAGTGATTTTCATGCTTCCAGGGGCTCGGGAAGTTAATTAAATACCATTTGGAGGCATTTAATGTTCGAGCAAAAACGGCTGATTTTCGACAAAAGAGATAACACCCCCCCATTACGTCATGCTTCAGAAATGTGGAAAATGGTCCGTTTTCAAATGTTTTATTTTTGAACGTCAGTTTACATTTGTAGGTGGATCATCAGTGTTAGAGCTAAAATTAGCACGTTTAAAGTGATTTTCATGCTTCCAGGGGCCCAAAACACAAGATTTATGGAATGGTTAAAAGTGCATGAAAATGGCCAATTTACTCACTCTGAGTTCTCAAAAAGGGTTTCTTCACCCCGGGAAGTTAATTAAATACCATTTGGAGGCATTTAATGTTCGAGCAAAAACGGCTGATTTTCGACAAAAGAGATAACACCCCCCCATTACGTCATGCTTCAGAAATGTGGAAAATGGTCCGTTTTCAAATGTTTTATTTTTGAACGTCAGTTCACATTTGTAGGTGGATCATCAGTGTTAGAGCTAAAATTAGCATGCTTAAAGTGATTTTCATGCTTCCAGGGGCTCGGGAAGTTAATTAAATACCATTTGGAGGCATTTAATGTTCGAGCAAAAACGGCTGATTTTCGACAAAAGAGATAACACCCCCCCATTACGTCATGCTTCAGAAATGTGGAAAATGGTCCGTTTTCAAATGTTTTATTTTTGAACGTCAGTTCACATTTGTAGGTGGATCATCAGTGTTAGAGCTAAAATTAGCATGTTTAAAGTGATTTTCATGCTTCCAGGGGCCCAAAACACAAGATTTATGGAATGGTTAAAAGTGCATGAAAATGGCCAATTTACTCACTCTGAGTTCTCAAAAAGGGTTTCTTCACCCCGGGAAGTTAATTAAATACCATTTGGAGGCATTTAATGTTCGAGCAAAAACGGCTGATTTTCGACAAAAGAGATAACACCCCCCCATTACGTCATGCTTCAGAAATGTGGAAAATGGTCCGTTTTCAAATGTTTTATTTTTGAACGTCAGTTCACATTTGTAGGTGGATCATCAGTGTTAGAGCTAAAATTAGCATGTTTAAAGTGATTTTCATGCTTCCAGGGGCTCGGGAAGTTAATTAAATACCATTTGGAGGCATTTAATGTTCGAGCAAAAACGGCTGATTTTCGACAAAAGAGATAACACCCCCCCATTACGTCATGCTTCAGAAATGTGGAAAATGGTCCGTTTTCAAATGTTTTATTTTTGAACGTCAGTTCACATTTGTAGGTGGATCATCAGTGTTAGAGCTAAAATTAGCATGTTTAAAGTGATTTTCATGCTTCCAGGGGCTCGGGAAGTTAATTAAATACCATTTGGAGGCATTTAATGTTCGAGCAAAAACGGCTGATTTTCGACAAAAGAGATAACACCCCCCCATTACGTCATGCTTCAGAAATGTGGAAAATGGTCCGTTTTCAAATGTTTTATTTTTGAACGTCAGTTCACATTTGTAGGTGGATCAGCAGTGTTAGAGCTAAAATTAGCATGTTTAAAGTGATTTTCATGCTTCCAGGGGCCCAAAACACAAGTTTAATGGAATGGTTAAAAGTGCATGAAAATGGCCAATTTACTCACTCTGAGTTCTCAAAAAGGGTTTCTTCACCCCGGGAAGTGAAATAAATACCATTTGGAGGCATTTAATGTTCGAGCAAAAACGGCTGATTTTCGACAAAAGAGATAACACCCCCCCATTACGTCATGCTTCAGAAATGTGGAAAATGGTCCGTTTTCAAATGTTTTATTTTTGAACGTCAGTTCACATTTGTAGGTGGATCATCAGTGTTAGAGCTAAAATTAGCATGTTTAAAGTGATTTTCATGCTTCCAGGGGCTCGGGAAGTTAATTAAATACCATTTGGAGGCATTTAATGTTCGAGCAAAAACGGCTGATTTTCGACAAAAGAGATAACACCCCCCCCATTACGTGATGCTTCAGAAATGTGGAAAATGGTCCGTTTTCAAATGTTTTATTTTTGAACGTCAGTTCACATTTGTAGGTGGATCATCAGTGTTAGAGCTAAAATTAGCATGTTTAAAGTGATTTTCATGCTTCCAGGGGCTCGGGAAGTTAATTAAATACCATTTGGAGGCATTTAATGTTCGAGCAAAAACGGCTGATTTTCGACAAAAGAGATAACACCCCCCCATTACGTCATGCTTCAGAAATGTGGAAAATGGTCCGTTTTCAAATGTTTTATTTTTGAACGCCAGTTCACATTTGTAGGTGGATCATCAGTGTTAGAGCTAAAATTAGCATGTTTAAAGTGATTTTCATGCTTCCAGGGGCTCGGGAAGTTAATTAAATACCATTTGGAGGCATTTAATGTTCGAGCAAAAACGGCTGATTTTCGACAAAAGAGATAACACCCCCCCATTACGTCATGCTTCAGAAATGTGGAAAATGGTCCGTTTTCAAATGTTTTATTTTTGAACGTCAGTTCACATTTGTAGGTGGATCATCAGTGTTAGAGCTAAAATTAGCATGTTTAAAGTGATTTTCATGCTTCCAGGGGCTCGGGAAGTTAATTAAATACCATTTGGAGGCATTTAATGTTCGAGCAAAAACGGCTGATTTTCGACAAAAGAGATAACACCCCCCCATTACGTCATGCTTCAGAAATGTGGAAAATGGTCCGTTTTCAAATGTTTTATTTTTGAACGTCAGTTCACATTTGTAGGTGGATCATCAGTGTTAGAGCTAAAATTAGCATGTTTAAAGTGATTTTCATGCTTCCAGGGGCTCGGGAAGTTAATTAAATACCATTTGGAGGCATTTAATGTTCGAGCAAAAACGGCTGATTTTCGACAAAAGAGATAACACCCCCCCATTACGTCATGCTTCAGAAATGTGGAAAATGGTCCGTTTTCAAATGTTTTATTTTTGAACGTCAGTTCACATTTGTAGGTGGATCAGCAGTGTTAGAGCTAAAATTAGCATGTTTAAAGTGATTTTCATGCTTCCAGGGGCCCAAAACACAAGTTTATTGGAATGGTTAAAAGTGCATGAAAATGGCCAATTTACTCACTCTGAGTTCTCAAAAAGGGTTTCTTCACCCCGGGAAGTGAAATAAATACCATTTGGAGGCATTTAATGTTCGAGCAAAAACGGCTGATTTTCGACAAAAGAGATAACACCCCCCCCCCATTACGTCATGCTTCAGAAATGTGGAAAATGGTCCGTTTTCAAATGTTTTATTTTTGAACGTCAGTTCACATTTGTAGGTGGATCATCAGTGTTAGAGCTAAAATTAGCATGTTTAAAGTGATTTTCATGCTTCCAGGGGCTCGGGAAGTTAATTAAATACCATTTGGAGGCATTTAATGTTCGAGCAAAAACGGCTGATTTTCGACAAAAGAGATAACACCCCCCCATTACGTCATGCTTCAGAAATGTGGAAAATGGTCCGTTTTCAAATGTTTTATTTTTGAACGTCAGTTCACATTTGTAGGTGGATCATCAGTGTTAGAGCTAAAATTAGCATGTTTAAAGTGATTTTCATGCTTCCAGGGGCTCGGGAAGTTAATTAAATACCATTTGGAGGCATTTAATGTTCGAGCAAAAACGGCTGATTTTCGACAAAAGAGATAACACCCCCCCATTACGTCATGCTTCAGAAATGTGGAAAATGGTCCGTTTTCAAATGTTTTATTTTTGAACGTCAGTTCACATTTGTAGGTGGATCATCAGTGTTAGAGCTAAAATTAGCATGTTTAAAGTGATTTTCATGCTTCCAGGGGCTCGGGAAGTTAATTAAATACCATTTGGAGGCATTTAATGTTCGAGCAAAAACGGCTGATTTTCGACAAAAGAGATAACACCCCCCCATTACGTCATGCTTCAGAAATGTGGAAAATGGTCCGTTTTCAAATGTTTTATTTTTGAACGTCAGTTCACATTTGTAGGTGGATCATCAGTGTTAGAGCTAAAATTAGCATGTTTAAAGTGATTTTCATGCTTCC
Organism: Lissotriton vulgaris; assembly: GCF_964263255.1. Classification (NCBI taxonomy): domain Eukaryota; kingdom Metazoa; phylum Chordata; class Amphibia; order Caudata; family Salamandridae; genus Lissotriton; species Lissotriton vulgaris. The sequence goes on along the minus strand of NW_028246455.1, from coordinate 21,833 downwards.
AGGGGCTCGGGAAGTTAATTAAGTACCATTTGGAGGCATTTAATGTTCGAGCAAAAACGGCTGATTTTCGACAAAAGAGATAACACCCCCCCATTACGTCATGCTTCAGAAATGTGGAAAATGGTCCGTTTTCAAATGTTTTATTTTTGAACGTCAGTTCACATTTGTAGGTGGATCATCAGTGTTAGAGCTAAAATTAGCATGTTTAAAGTGATTTTCATGCTTCCAGGGGCTCGGGAAGTTAATTAAATACCATTTGGAGGCATTCAATGTTCGAGCAAAAACGGCTGATTTTCGACAAAAGAGATAACACCCCCCCATTACGTCATGCTTCAGAAATGTGGAAAATGGTCCGTTTTCAAATGTTTTATTTTTGAACGTCAGTTCACATTTGTAGGTGGATCATCAGTGTTAGAGCTAAAATTAGCATGTTTTAAGTGATTTTCATGCTTCCAGGGGCCCAAAACACAAGATTTATGGAATGGTTAAAAGTGCATGAAAATGGCCAATTTACTAACTCTGAGTTCTCAAAAAGGGTTTCTTCACCCCGGGAAGTTAATTAAATACCATTTGGAGGCATTTAATGTTCGAGCAAAAACGGCTGATTTTCGACAAAAGAGATAACACCCCCCCATTACGTCATGCTTCAGAAATGTGGAAAATGGTCCGTTTTCAAATGTTTTATTTTTGAACGTCAGTTCACATTTGTAGGTGGATCATCAGTGTTAGAGCTAAAATTAGCATGTTTAAAGTGATTTTCATGCTTCCAGGGGCTCGGGAAGTTAATTAAATACCATTTGGAGGCATTTAATGTTCGAGCAAAAACGGCTGATTTTCGACAAAAGAGATAACACCCCCCCCATTACGTCATGCTTCAGAAATGTGGAAAATGGTCCGTTTTCAAATGTTTTATTTTTGAACGTCAGTTCACATTTGTAGGTGGATCATCAGTGTTAGAGCTAAAATTAGCATGTTTAAAGTGATTTTCATGCTTCCAGGGGCTCGGGAAGTTAATTAAATACCATTTGGAGGCATTTAATGTTCGAGCAAAAACGGCTGATTTTTTGCAAAAGAGATAACACCCCCCCATTACGTCATGCTTCAGAAATGTGGAAAATGGTCCGTTTTCAAATGTTTTATTTTTGAACGTCAGTTCACATTTGTAGGTGGATCATCAGTGTTAGAGCTAAAATTAGCATGTTTAAAGTGATTTTCATGCTTCCAGGGGCTCGGGAAGTTAATTAAATACCATTTGGAGGCATTTAATGTTCGAGCAAAAACGGCTGATTTTCGACAAAAGAGATAACACCCCCCCATTACGTCATGCTTCAGAAATGTGGAAAATGGTCCGTTTTCAAATGTTTTATTTTTGAACGTCAATTCACATTTGTAGGTGGATCATCAGTGTTAGAGCTAAAATTAGCATGTTTAAAGTGATTTTCATGCTTCCAGGGGCTCGGGAAGTGAAATAAATACCATTTGGAGGCATTTAATGTTCGAGCAAAAACGGCTGATTTTCGACAAAAGAGATAACACCCCCCCATTACGTCATGCTTCAGAAATGTGGAAAATGGTCCGTTTTCAAATGTTTTATTTTTGAACGTCAGTTCACATTTGTAGGTGGATCATCAGTGTTAGAGCTAAAATTAGCATGTTTAAAGTGATTTTCATGCTTACAGGGGCTCGGGAAGTTAATTAAATACCATTTGGAGGCATTTAATGTTCGAGCAAAAACGGCTGATTTTCGACAAAAGAGATAACACCCCCCCATTACGTCATGCTTCAGAAATGTGGAAAATGGTCCGTTTTAAAATGTTTTATTTTTGAACGTCAGTTCACATTTGTAGGTGGATCATCAGTGTTAGAGCTAAAATTAGCATGTTTAAAGTGATTTTCATGCTTCCAGGGGCTCGGGAAGTTAATTAAATACCATTTGGAGGCATTTAATGTTCAAGCAAAAACGGCTGATTTTCGACAAAAGAGATAACACCCCCCCATTACGTCATGCTTCAGAAATGTGGAAAATGGTCCGTTTTCAAATGTTTTATTTTTGAACGTCAGTTCACATTTGTAGGTGGATCATCAGTGTTAGAGCTAAAATTAGCATGTTTAAAGTGATTTTCATGCTTCCAGGGGCTCGGGAAGTTAATTAAATACCATTTGGAGGCATTTAATGTTCGAGCAAAAACGGCTGATTTTCGACAAAAGAGATAACACCCCCCCATTACGTCATGCTTCAGAAATGTGGAAAATGGTCCGATTTCAAATGTTTTATTTTTGAACGTCAGTTCACATTTGTAGGTGGATCATCAGTGTTAGAGCTAAAATTAGCATGTTTAAAGTGATTTTCATGCTTCCAGGGGCTCGGGAAGTTAATTAAATACCATTTGGAGGCATTTAATGTTCGAGCAAAAACGGCTGATTTTCGACAAAAGAGATAACACCCCCCCATTACGTCATGCTTCAGAAATGTGGAAAATGGTCCGTTTTCAAATGTTTTATTTTTGAACGTCAGTTCACATTTGTAGGTGGATCAGCAGTGTTAGAGCTAAAATTAGCATGTTTAAAGTGATTTTCATGCTTCCAGGGGCCCAAAACACAAGTTTAATGGAATGGTTAAAAGTGCATGAAAATGGCCAATTTACTCACTCTGAGTTCTCAAAAAGGGTTTCTTCACCCCGGGAAGTGAAATAAATACCATTTGGAGGCATTTAATGTTCGAGCAAAAACGGCTGATTTTCGACAAAAGAGATAACACCCCCCCATTACGTCATGCTTCAGAAATGTGGAAAATGGTCCGTTTTCAAATGTTTTATTTTTGAACGTCAGTTCACATTTGTAGGTGGATCATCAGTGTTAGAGCTAAAATTAGCATGTTTAAAGTGATTTTCATGCTTCCAGGGGCTCGGGAAGTTAATTAAATACCATTTGGAGGCATTTAATGTTCGAGCAAAAACGGCTGATTTTCGACAAAAGAGATAACACCCCCCCCATTACGTCATGCTTCAGAAATGTGGAAAATGGTCCGTTTTCAAATGTTTTATTTTTGAACGTCAGTTCACATTTGTAGGTGGATCATCAGTGTTAGAGCTAAAATTAGCATGTTTAAAGTGATTTTCATGCTTCCAGGGGCTCGGGAAGTTAATTAAATACCATTTGGAGGCATTTAATGTTCGAGCAAAAACGGCTGATTTTCGACAAAAGAGATAACACCCCCCCATTACGTCATGCTTCAGAAATGTGGAAAATGGTCCGTTTTCAAATGTTTTATTTTTGAACGTCAGTTCACATTTGTAGGTGGATCATCAGTGTTAGAGCTAAAATTAGCATGTTTAAAGTGATTTTCATGCTTCCAGGGGCTCGGGAAGTTAATTAAATACCATTTGGAGGCATTTAATGTTCGAGCAAAAACGGCTGATTTTCGACAAAAGAGATAACACCCCCCCATTACGTCATGCTTCAGAAATGTGGAAAATGGTCCGTTTTCAAATGTTTTATTTTTGAACGTCAGTTCACATTTGTAGGTGGATCATCAGTGTTAGAGCTAAAATTAGCATGTTTAAAGTGATTTTCATGCTTCCAGGGGCTCGGGAAGTTAATTAAATACCATTTGGAGGCATTTAATGTTCGAGCAAAAACGGCTGATTTTAGACAAAAGAGATAACACCCCCCCATTACGTCATGCTTCAGAAATGTGGAAAATGGTCCGTTTTCAAATGTTTTATTTTTGAACGTCAGTTCACATTTGTAGGTGGATCATCAGTGTTAGAGCTAAAATTAGCATGTTTAAAGTGATTTTCATGCTTCCAGGGGCTCGGGAAGTTAATTAAATACCATTTGGAGGCATTTAATGTTCGAGCAAAAACGGCTGATTTTCGACAAAAGAGATAACACCCCCCCATTACGTCATGCTTCAGAAATGTGGAAAATGGTCCGTTTTCAATGTTTTATTTTTGAACGTCAGTTCACATTTGTAGGTGGATCATCAGTGTTAGAGCTAAAATTAGCATGTTTAAAGTGATTTTCATGCTTCCAGGGGCCCAAAACACAAGATTTATGGAATGGTTAAAAGTGCATGAAAATGGCCAATTTACTCACTCTGAGTTCTCAAAAAGGGTTTCTTCACCCCGGGAAGTTAATTAAATACCATTTGGAGGCATTTAATGTTCGAGCAAAAACGGCTGATTTTCGACAAAAGAGATAACACCCCCCCATTACGTCATGCTTCAGAAATGTGGAAAATGGTCCGTTTTCAAATGTTTTATTTTTGAACGTCAGTTCACATTTGTAGGTGGATCATCAGTGTTAGAGCTAAAATTAGCATGTTTAAAGTGATTTTCATGCTTCCAGGGGCTCGGGAAGTTAATTAAATACCATTTGGAGGCATTTAATGTTCGAGCAAAAACGGCTGATTTTCGACAAAAGAGATAACACCCCCCCATTACGTCATGCTTCAGAAATGTGGAAAATGGTCCGTTTTCAAATGTTTTATTTTTGAACGTCAGTTCACATTTGTAGGTGGATCATCAGTGTTAGAGCTAAAATTAGCATGTTTAAAGTGATTTTCATGCTTCCAGGGGCTCGGGAAGTTAATTAAATACCATTTGGAGGCATTTAATGTTCGAGCAAAAACGGCTGATTTTCGACAAAAGAGATAACACCCCCCCATTACGTCATGCTTCAGAAATGTGGAAAATGGTCCGTTTTCAAATGTTTTATTTTTGAACATCAGTTCACATTTGTAGGTGGATCATCAGTGTTAGAGCTAAAATTAGCATGTTTAAAGTGATTTTCATGCTTCCAGGGGCTCGGGAAGTGAAATAAATACCATTTGGAGGCATTTAATGTTCGAGCAAAAACGGCTGATTTTTGACAAAAGAGATAACACCCCCCCATTATGTCATGCTTCAGAAATGTGGAAAATGGTCCGTTTTCAAATGTTTTATTTTTGAACGTCAGTTCACATTTGTAGGTGGATCATCAGTGTTAGAGCTAAAATTAGCATGTTTAAAGTGATTTTCATGCTTCCAGGGGCTCGGGAAGTTAATTAAATACCATTTGGAGGCATTTAATGTTCGAGCAAAAACGGCTGATTTTCGACAAAAGAGATAACACCCCCCCATTACGTCATGCTTCAGAAATGTGGAAAATGGTCCGTTTTCAAATGTTTTATTTTTGAACGTCAGTTCACATTTGTAGGTGGATCATCAGTGTTAGAGCTAAAATTAGCATGTTTAAAGTGATTTTCATGCTTCCAGGGGCCCAAAACACAAGATTTATGGAATGGTTAAAAGTGCATGAAAATGGCCAATTTACTCACTCTGAGTTCTCAAAAAGGGTTTCTTCACCCCGGGAAGTTAATTAAATACCATTTGGAGGCATTTAATGTTCGAGCAAAAACGGCTGATTTTCGACAAAAGAGATAACACCCCCCCATTACGTCATGCTTCAGAAATGTGGAAAATGGTCCGTTTTCAAATGTTTTATTTTTGAACGTCAGTTCACATTTGTAGGTGGATCATCAGTGTTAGAGCTAAAATTAGCATGTTTAAAGTGATTTTCATGCTTCCAGGGGCTCGGGAAGTTAATTAAATACCATTTGGAGGCATTTAATGTTCGAGCAAAAATGGCTGATTTTCGACAAAGGAGATAACACCCCCCCATTAAGTCATGCTTCAGAAATGTGGAAAATGGTCCGTTTTCAAATCATTTTATTTTTGAACGTCAGTTCACATTTGTAGGTGGATCATCAGTGTTAGAGCTAAAATTAGCATGTTTAAAGTGATTTTCATGCTTCCGGGGGCCCAAAACACAAGATTTATGGAATGGTTAAAAGTGCATGAAAATGGCCAATTTACTCACTCTGAGTTCTCAAAAAGGGTTTCTTCACCCCGGGAAGTTAATTAAATACCATTTGGAGGCATTTAATGTTCGAGCAAAAACGGCTGATTTTCGACAAAAGAGATAACACCCCCCCATTACGTCATGCTTCAGAAATGTGGGAAATGGTCCGTTTTCAAATGTTTTATTTTTGAACGTCAGTTCACATTTGTAGGTGGATCATCAGTGTTAGAGCTAAAATTATCATGTTTAAAGTGATTTTCATGCTTCCAGGGGCTCGGGAAGTTAATTAAATACCATTTGGAGGCATTTAATGTTCGAGCAAAAACGGCTGATTTTCGACAAAAGAGATAACACCCCCCCATTACGTCATGCTTCAGAAATGTGGAAAATGGTCCGTTTTCAAATGTTTTATTTTTGAACGTCAGTTCACATTTGTAGGTGGATCATCAGTGTTAGAGCTAAAATTAGCATGTTTAAAGTGATTTTCATGCTTCCAGGGGCTCGGGAAGTGAAATAAATACCATTTGGAGGCATTTAATGTTCGAGCAAAAACGGCTGATTTTCGACAAAAGAGATAACACCCCCCCATTACGTCATGCTTCAGAAATATGGAAAATGATCCGTTTTCAAATGTTTTATTTTTGAACGTCAGTTCACATTTGTAGGTGGATCATCAGTGTTAGAGCTAAAATTAGCATGTTTAAAGTGATTTTCATGCTTCCAGGGGCTCGGGAAGTGAAATAAATACCATTTGGAGGCATTTAATGTTCGAGCAAAAACGGCTGATTTTCGACAAAAGAGATAACACCCCCCCATTACGTCATGCTTCAGAAATGTGGAAAATGGTCCGTTTTCAAATGTTTTATTTTTGAACGTCAGTTCACATTTGTAGGTGGATCATCAGTGTTAGAGCTAAAATTAGCATGTTTAAAGTGATTTTCATGCTTCCAGGGGCTCGGGAAGTGAAATAAATACCATTTGGAGGCATTTGATGTTCGAGCAAAAACGGCTGATTTTCGACAAAAGAGATAACACCCCCCCATTACGTCATGCTTCAGAAATGTGGAAAATGGTCCGTTTTCAAATGTTTTATTTTTGAACGTCAGTTCACATTTGTAGGTGGATCATCAGTGTTAGAGCTAAAATTAGCATGTTTAAAGTGATTTTCATGCTTCCAGGGGCCCAAAACACAAGATTTATGGAATGGTTAAAAGTGCATGAAAATGGCCAATTTACTCACTCTGAGTTCTCAAAAAGGGTTTCTTCACCCCGGGAAGTTAATTAAATACCATTTGGAGGCATTTAATGTTCGAGCAAAAACGGCTGATTTTCGACAAAAGAGATAACACCCCCCCATTCCGTCATGCTTCAGAAATGTGGAAAATGGTCCGTTTTCAAATGTTTTATTTTTGAACGTCAGTTCACATTTGTAGGTGGATCATCAGTGTTAGAGCTAAAATTAGCATGTTTAAAGTGATTTTCATGCTTCCAGGGGCTCGGGAAGTTAATTAAATACCATTTGGAGGCATTTAATGTTCGAGCAAAAACGGCTGATTTTCGACAAAAGAGATAACACCCCCCATTACGTCATGCTTCAGAAATGTGGAAAATGGTCCGTTTTCAAATGTTTTATTTTTGAACGTCAGTTCACATTTGTAGGTGGATCATCAGTGTTAGAGCTAAAATTAGCATGTTTAAAGTGATTTTCATGCTTCCAGGGGCTCGGGAAGTTAATTAAATACCATTTGGAGGCATTTAATGTTCGAGCAAAAACGGCTGATTTTCGACAAAAGAGATAACACCCCCCCATTACGTCATGCTTCAGAAATGTGGAAAATGGTCCGTTTTCAAATGTTTTATTTTTGAACGTCAGTTCACATTTGTAGGTGGATCATCAGTGTTAGAGCTAAAATTAGCATGTTTAAAGTGATTTTCATGCTTCCAGGGGCTCGGGAAGTTAATTAAATACCATTTGGAGGCATTTAATGTTCGAGCAAAAACGGCTGATTTTCGACAAAAGAGATAACACCCCCCCATTACGTCATGCTTCAGAAATGTGGAAAATGGTCCGTTTTCAAATGTTTTATTTTTGAACGTCAGTTCACATTTGTAGGTGGATCATCAGTGTTAGAGCTAAAATTAGCATGTTTAAAGTGATTTTCATGCTTCCAGGGGCTCGGGAAGTTAATTAAATACCATTTGGAGGCATTTAATGTTCGAGCAAAAACGGCTGATTTTCGACAAAAGAGATAACACCCCCCCATTACGTCATGCTTCAGAAATGTGGAAAATGGTCCGTTTTCAAATGTTTTATTTTTGAACGTCAGTTCACATTTGTAGGTGGATCATCAGTGTTAGAGCTAAAATTAGCATGTTTAAAGTGATTTTCATGCTTCCAGGGGCCCAAAACACAAGATTTATGGAATGGTTAAAAGTGCATGAAAATGGCCAATCTACTCACTCTGAGTTCTCAAAAAGGGTTTCTTCACCCCGGGAAGTTAATTAAATACCATTTGGAGGCATTTAATGTTCGAGCAAAAACGGCTGATTTTCGACAAAAGAGATAACACCCCCCCATTACGTCATGCTTCAGAAATGAGGAAAATGGTCCGTTTTCAAATGTTTTATTTTTGAACGTCAGTTCACATTTGTAGGTGGATCATCAGTGTTAGAGCTAAAATTAGCATGTTTAAAGTGATTTTCATGCTTCCAGGGGCTCGGGAAGTTAATTAAATACCATTTGGAGGCATTTAATGTTCGAGCAAAAACGGCTGATTTTCGACAAAAGAGATAACACCCCCCCATTACGTCATGCTTCAGAAATGTGGAAAATGGTCCGTTTTCAAATGTTTTATTTTTGGACGTCAGTTCACATTTGTAGGTGGATCATCAGTGTTAGAGCTAAAATTAGCATGTTTAAAGTGATTTTCATGCTTCCAGGGGCTCGGGAAGTGAAATAAATACCATTTGGAGGCATTTAATGTTCGAGCAAAAACGGCTGATTTTCGACAAAAGAGATAACACCCCCCCATTACGTCATGCTTCAGAAATGTGGAAAATGGTCCGTTTTCAAATGTTTTATTTTTGAACGTCAGTTCACATTTGTAGGTGGATCATCAGTGTTAGAGCTAAAATTAGCATGTTTAAAGTGATTTTCATGCTTCCAGGGGCTCGGGAAGTTAATTAAATACCATTTGGAGGCATTTAATGTTCGAGCAAAAACGGCTGATTTTCGACAAAAGAGATAACACCCCCCCATTACGTCATGCTTCAGAAATGTGGAAAATGGTCCGTTTTCAAATGTTTTATTTTTGAACGTCAGTTCACATTTGTAGGTGGATCATCAGTGTTAGAGCTAAAATTAGCATGTTTAAAGTGATTTTCATGCTTCCAGGGGCTCGGGAAGTTAATTAAATACCATTTGGAGGCATTTAATGTTCGAGCAAAAACGGCTGATTTTCGACAAAAGAGATAACACCCCCCCATTACGTCATGCTTCAGAAATGTGGAAAATGGTCCGTTTTCAAATGTTTTATTTTTGAACGTCAGTTCACATTTGTAGGTGGATCATCAGTGTTAGAGCTAAAATTAGCATGTTTAAAGTGATTTTCATGCTTCCAGGGGCCCAAAACACAAGATTTATGGAATGGTTAAAAGTGCATGAAAATGGCCAATCTACTCACTCTGAGTTCTCAAAAAGGGTTTCTTCACCCCGGGAAGTTAATTAAATACCATTTGGAGGCATTTAATGTTCGAGCAAAAACGGCTGATTTTCGACAAAAGAGATAACACCCCCCCATTACGTCATGCTTCAGAAATGTGGAAAATGGTCCGTTTTCAAATGTTTTATTTTTGGACGTCAGTTCACATTTGTAGGTGGATCATCAGTGTTAGAGCTAAAATTAGCATGTTTAAAGTGATTTTCATGCTTCCAGGGGCTCGGGAAGTGAAATAAATACCATTTGGAGGCATTTAATGTTCGAGCAAAAACGGCTGATTTTCGACAAAAGAGATAACACCCCCCCATTACGTCATGCTTCAGAAATGTGGAAAATGGTCCGTTTTCAAATGTTTTATTTTTGAACGTCAGTTCACATTTGTAGGTGGATCATCAGTGTTAGAGCTAAAATTAGCATGTTTAAAGTGATTTTCATGCTTCCAGGGGCTCGGGAAGTTAATTAAATACCATTTGGAGGCATTTAATGTTCGAGCAAAAACGGCTGATTTTCGACAAAAGAGATAACACCCCCCCATTACGTCATGCTTCAGAAATGTGGAAAATGGTCCGTTTTCAAATGTTTTATTTTTGAACGTCAGTTCACATTTGTAGGTGGATCATCAGTGTTAGAGCTAAAATTAGCATGTTTAAAGTGATTTTCATGCTTCCAGGGGCTCGGGAAGTTAATTAAATACCATTTGGAGGCATTTAATGTTCGAGCAAAAACGGCTGATTTTCGACAAAAGAGATAACACCCCCCCATTAAGTCATGCTTCAGAAATGTGGAAAATGGTCCGTTTTCAAATGTTTTATTTTTGAACGTCAGTTCACATTTGTAGGTGGATCATCAGTGTTAGAGCTAAAATTAGCATGTTTAAAGTGATTTTCATGCTTCCAGGGGCCCAAAACACAAGATTTATGGAATGGTTAAAAGTGCATGAAAATGGCCAATTTACTCACTCTGAGTTCTCAAAAAGGGTTTCTTCACCCCGGGAAGTTAATTAAATACCATTTGGAGGCATTTAATGTTCGAGCAAAAACGGCTGATTTTCGACAAAAGAGATAACACCCCCCCATTACGTCATGCTTCAGAAATGTGGAAAATGGTCCGTTTTCAAATGTTTTATTTTTGAACGTCAGTTCACATTTGTAGGTGGATCATCAGTGTTAGAGCTAAAATTAGCATGTTTAAAGTGATTTTCATGCTTCCAGGGGCTCGGGAAGTGAAATAAATACCATTTGGAGGCATTTAATGTTCGAGCAAAAACGGCTGATTTTCGACAAAAGAGATAACACCCCCCCATTACGTCATGCTTCAGAAATATGGAAAATGATCCGTTTTCAAATGTTTTATTTTTGAACGTCAGTTCACATTTGTAGGTGGATCATCAGTGTTAGAGCTAAAATTAGCATGTTTAAAGTGATTTTCATGCTTCCAGGGGCTCGGGAAGTGAAATAAATACCATTTGGAGGCATTTAATGTTCGAGCAAAAACGGCTGATTTTCGACAAAAGAGATAACACCCCCCCATTACGTCATGCTTCAGAAATGTGGAAAATGGTCCGTTTTCAAATGTTTTATTTTTGAACGTCAGTTCACATTTGTAGGTGGATCATCAGTGTTAGAGCTAAAATTAGCATGTTTAAAGTGATTTTCATGCTTCCAGGGGCTCGGGAAGTGAAATAAATACCATTTGGAGGCATTTGATGTTCGAGCAAAAACGGCTGATTTTCGACAAAAGAGATAACACCCCCCCATTACGTCATGCTTCAGAAATGTGGAAAATGGTCCGTTTTCAAATGTTTTATTTTTGAACGTCAGTTCACATTTGTAGGTGGATCATCAGTGTTAGAGCTAAAATTAGCATGTTTAAAGTGATTTTCATGCTTCCAGGGGCCCAAAACACAAGATTTATGGAATGGTTAAAAGTGCATGAAAATGGCCAATTTACTCACTCTGAGTTCTCAAAAAGGGTTTCTTCACCCCGGGAAGTTAATTAAATACCATTTGGAGGCATTTAATGTTCGAGCAAAAACGGCTGATTTTCGACAAAAGAGATAACACCCCCCCATTACGTCATGCTTCAGAAATGTGGAAAATGGTCCGTTTTCAAATGTTTTATTTTTGGACGTCAGTTCACATTTGTAGGTGGATCATCAGTGTTAGAGCTAAAATTAGCATGTTTAAAGTGATTTTCATGCTTCCAGGGGCTCGGGAAGTGAAATAAATACCATTTGGAGGCATTTAATGTTCGAGCAAAAACGGCTGATTTTCGACAAAAGAGATAACACCCCCCCATTACGTCATGCTTCAGAAATGTGGAAAATGGTCCGTTTTCAAATGTTTTATTTTTGAACGTCAGTTCACATTTGTAGGTGGATCATCAGTGTTAGAGCTAAAATTAGCATGTTTAAAGTGATTTTCATGCTTCCAGGGGCTCGGGAAGTTAATTAAATACCATTTGGAGGCATTTAATGTTCGAGCAAAAACGGCTGATTTTCGACAAAAGAGATAACACCCCCCCATTACGTCATGCTTCAGAAATGTGGAAAATGGTCCGTTTTCAAATGTTTTATTTTTGAACGTCAGTTCACATTTGTAGGTGGATCATCAGTGTTAGAGCTAAAATTAGCATGTTTAAAGTGATTTTCATGCTTCCAGGGGCTCGGGAAGTTAATTAAATACCATTTGGAGGCATTTAATGTTCGAGCAAAAACGGCTGATTTTCGACAAAAGAGATAACACCCCCCCATTAAGTCATGCTTCAGAAATGTGGAAAATGGTCCGTTTTCAAATGTTTTATTTTTGAACGTCAGTTCACATTTGTAGGTGGATCATCAGTGTTAGAGCTAAAATTAGCATGTTTAAAGTGATTTTCATGCTTCCAGGGGCCCAAAACACAAGATTTATGGAATGGTTAAAAGTGCATGAAAATGGCCAATTTACTCACTCTGAGTTCTCAAAAAGGGTTTCTTCACCCCGGGAAGTTAATTAAATACCATTTGGAGGCATTTAATGTTCGAGCAAAAACGGCTGATTTTCGACAAAAGAGATAACACCCCCCCATTACGTCATGCTTCAGAAATGTGGAAAATGGTCCGTTTTCAAATGTTTTATTTTTGAACGTCAGTTCACATTTGTAGGTGGATCATCAGTGTTAGAGCTAAAATTAGCATGTTTAAAGTGATTTTCATGCTTCCAGGGGCTCGGGAAGTTAATTAAATACCATTTGGAGGCATTTAATGTTCGAGCAAAAACGGCTGATTTTCGACAAAAGAGATAACACCCCCCCATTACGTCATGCTTCAGAAATGTGGAAAATGGTCCGTTTTCAAATGTTTTATTTTTGAACGTCAGTTCACATTTGTAGGTGGATCATCTGTGTTAGAGCTAAAATTAGCATGTTTAAAGTGATTTTCATGCTTCCAGGGGCTCGGGAAGTGAAATAAATACCATTTGGAGGCATTTAATGTTCGAGCAAAAACGGCTGATTTTCGACAAAAGAGATAACACCCCCCCATTACATCATGCTTCAGAAATGTGGAAAATGGTCCGTTTTCAAATGTTTTATTTTTGAACGTCAGTTCACATTTGTAGGTGGATCATCAGTGTTAGAGCTAAAATTAGCATGTTTAAAGTGATTTTCATGCTTCCAGGGGCCCAAAACACAAGTTTAATGGAATGGTTAAAAGTGCATGAAAATGGCCAATTTACTCACTCTGAGTTCTCAAAAAGGGTTTCTTCACCCCGGGAAGTGAAATAAATACCATTTGGAGGCATTTAATGTTCGAGCAAAAACGGCTGATTTTCGACAAAAGAGATAACACCCCCCCATTACCTCATGCTTCAGAAATGTGGAAAATGGTCCGTTTTCAAATGTTTTATTTTTGAACGTCAGTTCACATTTGTAGGTGGATCATCAGTGTTAGAGCTAAAATTAGCATGTTTAAAGTGATTTTCATGCTTCCAGGGGCTCAGGAAGTTAATTAAATACCATTTGGAGGCATTTAATGTTCGAGCAAAAACGGCTGATTTTCGACAAAAGAGATAACACCCCCCCCCATTACGTCATGCTTCAGAAATGTGGAAAATGGTCCGTTTTCAAATGTTTTATTTTTGAACGTCAGTTCACATTTGTAGGTGGATCATCAGTGTTAGAGCTAAAATTAGCATGTTTAAAGTGATTTTCATGCTTCCAGGGGCTCGGGAAGTTAATTAAATACCATTTGGAGGCATTTAATGTTCGAGCAAAAACGGCTGATTTTCGACAAAAGAGATAACACCCCCCCATTACGTCATGCTTCAGAAATGTGGAAAATGGTCCGTTTTCAAATGTTTTATTTTTGAACGTCAGTTCACATTTGTAGGTGGATCATCAGTGTTAGAGCTAAAATTAGCATGTTTAAAGTGATTTTCATGCTTCCAGGGGCTCGGGAAGTTAATTAAATACCATTTGGAGGCATTTAATCTTCGAGCAAAAACGGCTGATTTTCGACAAAAGAGATAACACCCCCCCATTACGTCATGCTTCAGAAATGTGGAAAATGGTCCGTTTTCAAATGTTTTATTTTTGAACGTCAGTTCACATTTGTAGGTGGATCATCAGTGTTAGAGCTAAAATTAGCATGTTTAAAGTGATTTTCATGCTTCCAGGGGCCCAAAACACAAGATTTATGGAATGGTTAAAAGTGCATGAAAATGGCCAATTTACTCACTCTGAGTTCTCAAAAAGGGTTTCTTCACCCCGGGAAGTTAATTAAATACCATTTGGAGGCATTTAATGTTCGAGCAAAAACGGCTGATTTTCGACAAAAGAGATAACACCCCCCATTACGTCATGCTTCAGAAATGTGGAAAATGGTCCGTTTTCAAATGTTTTATTTTTGAACGTCAGTTCACATTTGTAGGTGGATCATCAGTGTTAGAGCTAAAATTAGCATGTTTAAAGTGATTTTCATGCTTCCAGGGGCTCGGGAAGTTAATTAAATACCATTTGGAGGCATTTAATGTTCGAGCAAAAACGGCTGATTTTCGACAAAAGAGATAACACCCCCCCCATTACGTCATGCTTCAGAAATGTGGAAAATGGTCCGTTTTCAAATGTTTTATTTTTGAACGTCAGTTCACATTTGTAGGTGGATCATCAGTGTTAGAGCTAAAATTAGCATGTTTAAAGTGATTTTCATGCTTCCAGGGGCTCGGGAAGTTAATTAAATACCATTTGGAGGCATTTAATGTTCGAGCAAAAACGGCTGATTTTTTACAAAAGAGATAACACCCCCCCATTACGTCATGCTTCAGAAATGTGGAAAATGGTCCGTTTTCAAATGTTTTATTTTTGAACGTCAGTTCACATTTGTAGGTGGATCATCAGTGTTAGAGCTAAAATTAGCATGTTTAAAGTGATTTTCATGCTTCCAGGGGCTCGGGAAGTTAATTAAATACCATTTGGAGGCATTTAATGTTCGAGCAAAAACGGCTGATTTTCGACAAAAGAGATAACACCCCCCCATTACGTCATGCTTCAGAAATGTGGAAAATGGTCCGTTTTCAAATGTTTTATTTTTGAACGTCAGTTCACATTTGTAGGTGGATCATCAGTGTTAGAGCTAAAATTAGCATGTTTAAAGTGATTTTCATGCTTCCAGGGGCCCAAAACACAAGATTTATGGAATGGTTAAAAGTGCATGAAAATGGCCAATTTACTCACTCTGAGTTCTCAAAAAGGGTTTCTTCACCCCGGGAAGTTAATTAAATACCATTTGGAGGCATTTAATGTTCGAGCAAAAACGGCTGATTTTCGACAAAAGAGATAACACCCCCCCATTACGTCATGCTTCAGAAATGTGGAAAATGGTCCGTTTTCAAATGTTTTATTTTTGAACGTCAGTTCACATTTGTAGGTGGATCATCAGTGTTAGAGCTAAAATTAGCATGTTTAAAGTGATTTTCATGCTTCCAGGGGCTCGGGAAGTTAATTAAATACCATTTGGAGGCATTTAATGTTCGAGCAAAAACGGCTGATTTTTGACAAAAGAGATAACACCCCCCCATTACGTCATGCTTCAGAAATGTGGAAAATGGTCCGTTTTCAAATGTTTTATTTTTGAACGTCAGTTCACATTTGTAGGTGGATCATCAGTGTTAGAGCTAAAATTAGCATGTTTAAAGTGATTTTCATGCTTCCAGGGGCCCAAAACACAAGATTTATGGAATGGTTAAAAGTGCATGAAAATGGCCAATTTACTCACTCTGAGTTCTCAAAAAGGGTTTCTTCACCCCGGGAAGTTAATTAAATACCATTTGGAGGCATTTAATGTTCGAGCAAAAACGGCTGATTTTCGACAAAAGAGATAACACCCCCCCATTACGTCATGCTTCAGAAATGTGGAAAATGGTCCGTTTTCAAATGTTTTATTTTTGAACGTCAGTTCACATTTGTAGGTGGATCATCAGTGTTAGAGCTAAAATTAGCATGTTTAAAGTGATTTTCATGCTTCCAGGGGCTCGGGAAGTTAATTAAATACCATTTGGAGGCATTTAATGTTCGAGCAAAAATGGCTGATTTTCGACAAAGGAGATAACACCCCCCCATTAAGTCATGCTTCAGAAATGTGGAAAATGGTCCGTTTTCAAATCATTTTATTTTTGAACGTCAGTTCACATTTGTAGGTGGATCATCAGTGTTAGAGCTAAAATTAGCATGTTTAAAGTGATTTTCATGCTTCCGGGGGCCCAAAACACCAGATTTATGGAATGGTTAAAAGTGCATGAAAATGGCCAATTTACTCACTCTGAGTTCTCAAAAAGGGTTTCTTCACCCCGGGAAGTTAATTAAATACCATTTGGAGGCATTTAATGTTCGAGCAAAAACGGCTGATTTTCGACAAAAGAGATAACACCCCCCCATTACGTCATGCTTCAGAAATGTGGGAAATTGTCCGTTTTCAAATGTTTTATTTTTGAACGTCAGTTCACATTTGTAGGTGGATAATCAGTGTTAGAGCTAAAATTATCATGTTTAAAGTGATTTTCATGCTTCCAGGGGCTCGGGAAGTTAATTAAATACCATTTGGAGGCATTTAATGTTCGAGCAAAAACGGCTGATTTTCGACAAAAGAGATAACACCCCCCCATTACGTCATGCTTCAGAAATGTGGAAAATGGTCCGTTTTCAAATGTTTTATTTTTGAACGTCAGTTCACATTTGTAGGTGGATCATCAGTGTTAGAGCTAAAATTAGCATGTTTAAAGGGATTTTCATGCTTCCAGGGGCTCGGGAAGTGAAATAAATACCATTTGGAGGCATTTAATGTTCGAGCAAAAATTGCTGATTTTCGACAAAAGAGATAACACCCCCCCATTACGTCATGCTTCAGAAATATGGAAAATGATCCGTTTTCAAATGTTTTATTTTTGAACGTCAGTTCACATTTGTAGGTGGATCATCAGTGTTAGAGCTAAAATTAGCATGTTTAAAGTGATTTTCATGCTTCCAGGGGCTCGGGAAGTGAAATAAATACCATTTGGAGGCATTTAATGTTCGAGCAAAAACGGCTGATTTTCGACAAAAGAGATAACACCCCCCCATTACGTCATGCTTCAGAAATGTGGAAAATGGTCCGTTTTCAAATGTTTTATTTTTGAACGTCAGTTCACATTTGTAGGTGGATCATCAGTGTTAGAGCTAAAATTAGCATGTTTAAAGTGATTTTCATGCTTCCAGGGGCTCGGGAAGTGAAATAAATACCATTTGGAGGCATTTGATGTTCGAGCAAAAACGGCTGATTTTCGACAAAAGAGATAACACCCCCCCCATTACGTCATGCTTCAGAAATGTGGAAAATGGTCCGTTTTCAAATGTTTTATTTTTGAACGTCAGTTCACATTTGTAGGTGGATCATCAGTGTTAGAGCTAAAATTAGCATGTTTAAAGTGATTTTCATGCTTCCAGGGGCCCAAAACACAAGATTTATGGAATGGTTAAAAGTGCATGAAAATGGCCAATTTACTCACTCTGAGTTCTCAAAAAGGGTTTCTTCACCCCGGGAAGTTAATTAAATACCATTTGGAGGCATTTAATGTTCGAGCAAAAACGGCTGATTTTCGACAAAAGAGATAACACCCCCCCATTCCGTCATGCTTCAGAAATGTGGAAAATGGTCCG
Organism: Lissotriton vulgaris; assembly: GCF_964263255.1. Taxonomy (NCBI): domain Eukaryota; kingdom Metazoa; phylum Chordata; class Amphibia; order Caudata; family Salamandridae; genus Lissotriton; species Lissotriton vulgaris. The sequence goes on along the minus strand of NW_028246455.1, from coordinate 4,104 downwards.
TTTTCAAATGTTTTATTTTTGAACGTCAGTTCACATTTGTAGGTGGATCATCAGTGTTAGAGCTAAAATTAGCATGTTTAAAGTGATTTTCATGCTTCCAGGGGCTCGGGAAGTTAATTAAATACCATTTGGAGGCATTTAATGTTCGAGCAAAAACGGCTGATTTTCGACAAAAGAGATAACACCCCCCATTACGTCATGCTTCAGAAATGTGGAAAATGGTCCGTTTTCAAATGTTTTATTTTTGAACGTCAGTTCACATTTGTAGGTGGATCATCAGTGTTAGAGCTAAAATTAGCATGTTTAAAGTGATTTTCATGCTTCCAGGGGCTCGGGAAGTTAATTAAATACCATTTGGAGGCATTTAATGTTCGAGCAAAAACGGCTGATTTTCGACAAAAGAGATAACACCCCCCCATTACGTCATGCTTCAGAAATGTGGAAAATGGTCCGTTTTCAAATGTTTTATTTTTGAACGTCAGTTCACATTTGTAGGTGGATCATCAGTGTTAGAGCTAAAATTAGCATGTTTAAAGTGATTTTCATGCTTCCAGGGGCTCGGGAAGTTAATTAAATACCATTTGGAGGCATTTAATGTTCGAGCAAAAACGGCTGATTTTCGACAAAAGAGATAACACCCCCCCATTACGTCATGCTTCAGAAATGTGGAAAATGGTCCGTTTTCAAATGTTTTATTTTTGAACGTCAGTTCACATTTGTAGGTGGATCATCAGTGTTAGAGCTAAAATTAGCATGTTTAAAGTGATTTTCATGCTTCCAGGGGCTCGGGAAGTTAATTAAATACCATTTGGAGGCATTTAATGTTCGAGCAAAAACGGCTGATTTTCGACAAAAGAGATAACACCCCCCCATTACGTCATGCTTCAGAAATGTGGAAAATGGTCCGTTTTCAAATGTTTTATTTTTGAACGTCAGTTCACATTTGTAGGTGGATCATCAGTGTTAGAGCTAAAATTAGCATGTTTAAAGTGATTTTCATGCTTCCAGGGGCCCAAAACACAAGATTTATGGAATGGTTAAAAGTGCATGAAAATGGCCAATTTACTCACTCTGAGTTCTCAAAAAGGGTTTCTTCACCCCGGGAAGTTAATTAAATACCATTTGGAGGCATTTAATGTTCGAGCAAAAACGGCTGATTTTCGACAAAAGAGATAACACCCCCCCATTACGTCATGCTTCAGAAATGTGGAAAATGGTCCGTTTTCAAATGTTTTATTTTTGAACGTCAGTTCACATTTGTAGGTGGATCATCAGTGTTAGAGCTAAAATTAGCATGTTTAAAGTGATTTTCATGCTTCCAGGGGCTCGGGAAGTTAATTAAATACCATTTGGAGGCATTTAATGTTCGAGCAAAAACGGCTGATTTTCGACAAAAGAGATAACACCCCCCCATTACGTCATGCTTCAGAAATGTGGAAAATGGTCCGTTTTCATATGTTTTATTTTTGAACGTCAGTTCACATTTGTAGGTGGATCATCAGTGTTAGAGCTAAAATTAGCATGTTTAAAGTGATTTTCATGCTTCCAGGGGCTCGGGAAGTGAAATAAATACCATTTGGAGGCATTTAATGTTCGAGCAAAAACGGCTGATTTTCGACAAAAGAGATAACACCCCCCCATTACATCATGCTTCAGAAATGTGGAAAATGGTCCGTTTTCAAATGTTTTATTTTTGAACGTCAGTTCACATTTGTAGGTGGATCATCAGTGTTAGAGCTAAAATTAGCATGTTTAAAGTGATTTTCATGCTTCCAGGGGCCCAAAACACAAGTTTAATGGAATGGTTAAAAGTGCATGAAAATGGCCAATTTACTCACTCTGAGTTCTCAAAAAGGGTTTCTTCACCCCGGGAAGTGAAATAAATACCATTTGGAGGCATTTAATGTTCGAGCAAAAACGGCTGATTTTCGACAAAAGAGATAACACCCCCCCATTACGTCATGCTTCAGAAATGTGGAAAATGGTCCGTTTTCAAATGTTTTATTTTTGAACGTCAGTTCACATTTGTAGGTGGATCATCAGTGTTAGAGCTAAAATTAGCATGTTTAAAGTGATTTTCATGCTTCCAGGGGCTCGGGAAGTTAATTAAATACCATTTGGAGGCATTTAATGTTCGAGCAAAAACGGCTGATTTTCGACAAAAGAGATAACACCCCCCCCCATTACGTCATGCTTCAGAAATGTGGAAAATGGTCCGTTTTCAAATGTTTTATTTTTGAACGTCAGTTCACATTTGTAGGTGGATCATCAGTGTTAGAGCTAAAATTAGCATGTTTAAAGTGATTTTCATGCTTCCAGGGGCTCGGGAAGTTAATTAAATACCATTTGGAGGCATTTAATGTTCGAGCAAAAACGGCTGATTTTCGACAAAAGAGATAACACCCCCCCATTACGTCATGCTTCAGAAATGTGGAAAATGGTCCGTTTTCAAATGTTTTATTTTTGAACGTCAGTTCACATTTGTAGGTGGATCATCAGTGTTAGAGCTAAAATTAGCATGTTTAAAGTGATTTTCATGCTTCCAGGGGCTCGGGAAGTTAATTAAATACCATTTGGAGGCATTTAATGTTCGAGCAAAAACGGCTGATTTTCGACAAAAGAGATAACACCCCCCCATTACGTCATGCTTCAGAAATGTGGAAAATGGTCCGTTTTCAAATGTTTTATTTTTGAACGTCAGTTCACATTTGTAGGTGGATCATCAGTGTTAGAGCTAAAATTAGCATGTTTAAAGTGATTTTCATGCTTCCAGGGGCTCGGGAAGTTAATTAAATACCATTTGGAGGCATTTAATGTTCGAGCAAAAACGGCTGATTTTCGACAAAAGAGATAACACCCCCCCATTACGTCATGCTTCAGAAATGTGGAAAATGGTCCGTTTTCAAATGTTTTATTTTTGAACGTCAGTTCACATTTGTAGGTGGATCATCAGTGTTAGAGCTAAAATTTGCATGTTTAAAGTGATTTTCATGCTTCCAGGGGCTCGGGAAGTTAATTAAGTACCATTTGGAGGCATTTAATGTTCGAGCAAAAACGGCTGATTTTCGACAAAAGAGATAACACCCCCCCATTACGTCATGCTTCAGAAATGTGGAAAATGGTCCGTTTTCAAATGTTTTATTTTTGAACGTCAGTTCACATTTGTAGGTGGATCATCAGTGTTAGAGCTAAAATTAGCATGTTTAAAGTGATTTTCATGCTTCCAGGGGCTCGGGAAGTTAATTAAATACCATTTGGAGGCATTTAATGTTCGAGCAAAAACGGCTGATTTTCGACAAAAGAGATAACACCCCCCCATTACGTCATGCTTCAGAAATGTGGAAAATGGTCCGTTTTCAAATGTTTTATTTTTGAACGTCAGTTCACATTTGTAGGTGGATCATCAGTGTTAGAGCTAAAATTAGCATGTTTAAAGTGATTTTCATGCTTCCAGGGGCCCAAAACACAAGTTTAATGGAATGGTTAAAAGTGCATGAAAATGGCCAATTTACTCACTCTGAGTTCTCAAAAAGGGTTTCTTCACCCCGGGAAGTGAAATAAATACCATTTGGAGGCATTTAATGTTCGAGCAAAAACGGCTGATTTTCGACAAAAGAGATAACACCCCCCCATTACGTCATGCTTCAGAAATGTGGAAAATGGTCCGTTTTCAAATGTTTTATTTTTGAACGTCAGTTCACATTTGTAGGTGGATCATCAGTGTTAGAGCTAAAATTAGCATGTTTAAAGTGATTTTCATGCTTCCAGGGGCTCTGGAAGTTAATTAAATACCATTTGGAGGCATTTAATGTTCGAGCAAAAACGGCTGATTTTCGACAAAAGAGATAACACCCCCCCCATTACGTCATGCTTCAGAAATGTGGAAAATGGTCCGTTTTCAAATGTTTTATTTTTGAACGTCAGTTCACATTTGTAGGTGGATCATCAGTGTTAGAGCTAAAATTAGCATGTTTAAAGTGATTTTCATGCTTCCAGGGGCTCGGGAAGTTAATTAAATACCATTTGGAGGCATTTAATGTGTTCGAGCAAAAACGGCTGATTTTCGACAAAAGAGATAACACCCCCCCATTACGTCATGCTTCA